>NC_043023.1:21215355-21265355 GCF_006345805.1 Octopus sinensis
TTTTTAGTCGAACCAATTGACCTCATTAAAGTACATTTTTTCAGCCTGGTAAGTATCCGCTCAGTTTATATATATATATACATACACAGTCCTTAAATCGTAGTCTTCGTTTCTGCTGGGGGCTCTCTCCATACAGAAGTTTAGCATATAGCATCTGTTTAAGGATCCTCTGATCATTAACCTAAAGAAAATGTCCAGTCCATCATTATTCTCTGTGCTTTTATAATTTGACAAATTCAACCTCTCTTCTCTGGGCAACATATTTTCCTTTTGATGCTTTTAAAATATGAAAATTACTTTGACAGTCATTGACCAAAACAAGACGAATATCTCCGTCAGTAAAGGAATTTGTCTGGGGTCACCAAAGTTTGAAGTTACTCTTTTTAGTTTTATAAAGTCACTAAAAGTCTTACGTTTTCTCAATTTATAGAAAACTAACACTTATATAAATGAGTTTATTGCTACGCATTAAATGTTAAACTAAATTTGCTCCAGCTGGTCTATATAAACAGTAACCTATAGCTTTGGACAGCTTTATTTTTTTGTTGTGTATTTACATTGCATATAATGTGTGAAAAGCATTTCTCCCCAAGTTATCCAAGAAAAAAATCAGAAACTTATGTTATCAATTTATTTGGAATAATTTTGTACAAAGTTTGATACAAAATAATTTTGTTGTGTCTGGGGAGAGTCATTCTCTTTTAGTGCCTTATTATTTAACACACTCACCGGTAAAATTTCGGTTTGCTTTAAAAGTAATTATCAATTTCTGAATAAAGTTTATTTTTATCTAATTTAAATATCTTGATTATTTAATTTAAAAACAATCAGGTTTGTTCACTTCTATCACAAAAGAATCCAATAAAAAGTGGAGAATACTTATGAGTCTTCCTTTCCAATTCCACAAAAGTCTGCTCGGTAGAGCTTCCTGTCACATCTTATAATGTACATAAAGGTCTCATGTATTTTACTTATTTAATCTTGGTCTCTGCTGTAAGAACTTGAAATCTAATTTCAAATTAAAATAACATGTAATAACAGTGGAGTAATATGAAGGTAAATATTGTAGGGAAGAATTGTACTCTTCCTTTATCTGAAGTTACTTAAAAAGAGGGAGACACTGTGGCTTTTCCACAATCACATGCAATTAAAACAACAAATGTTGTGTCATTATTTTATTATCTCACAATTTTTCAGCACAGCTATTGTTTAATTTTAATTTGTTTGATTTATTTTCATATGTATAATAGTGAAGTTTATTTTTACTGACGAAAATTGCAGTCATTAGTAAATAACGAAGGTCATAAAGTAAGAATATAAAATTAAAATATTGTATATTGCACTCAAAACCCCTGAATTTTTATTCAACCACCGCCACTTTGGAGAGGCCTGTCTTAAACCACAACAGGACAAAGTGAGATATATCCTTAGATACATCATGTATTATATAGAAATACTATCTCTATAGGATATATAAAGGGAAAAGACATCAATATATATATACCAGGCATTCTACTCTCAGCTAAAAATGAAGGTAGATAACTATCAATATAGGAGAAGATATTAAAGCTGTCTATATAACAATATAGGGATGGGATTAGATATACAACAACAGCAACAACAATAAATGAACATTTCAAACTTTGTCTTTATTTTAAAAGTGAATTTTTAACAAAGGAGCAAAACCAGTGATGGGATCACAATGTGGTTGATATACCTGCTAGAATTAGTAGCTAAATTCACACGATATCACTGTACAGAAGGGCATATTGGACGAGATGGTTGTGGGTTCTCTTTGGAAATAGGCATGATGGTCCTGGCTGGAATGCGTTTGATCAAAAGACTCTGTTTGGTCAAGGTTAATCTGAAGCTAAACAACAACAGTTACATGGAAATTCACTTTGCGTCTAATGACAGACATTCCATCGCAGTGAAACATTCAGCTTCTTCAAGAGCTGCACTTAATGTTGCGTGTGTCCGTGTTTCTGGGTCGCAATTTTTGAACCATTCACGAAGCATCAGGTAACCTTGTTTTACAGTGTCAATAGACTCATCATCAATTTTCAGTTCAGTTGTATCAACTCCTAAAAAAATAGCTGCAAAAGACACAACAATAAGAAATAATTGCAACAACATTGACAATAACATAAAACGCTGTGTACTGTAGGTTGTTAGGAATATAACAAACAAACTTTATCATTAGAGAAATCAAAAAAGAAATAGCTAAGAAACAGGAAAAATATAAGACATTGTTTTCTATTGACAAAAATAACAAAGAGTTTGAATTAAACGAGATTTTTAAAGAAAATTAATTGAAAATTATACTTGAGAAAATATATGGTAAACGAGGGCAGGAAAACTTTTGTGAAGGCAAAAGTATATCAGAACCTCAAGAATTAACATTGACCTCCAACAGTGAAAGCATATGATCCATCCATTTCCTCTGCTCAATATTCTTGAAAGGGCTGTGGGGAAAGAGTCCTCAGGCACCTCCTCCATAGGGTCCTATCAGAAGCATCCATCATTAGACATTCTGCTTGTATTCTATGATGTGAAGAACTAAGACTATGGATATCATCCAACCATTTCTTTCTTGGCCTCCCCCTCGGTATCCTGTTCCATTGGTTTGACTTTGAGAACATGTCCTGTAATTCATTCCTGCAACACCCTGATCACATGTCCGAGGTACCACAGATGTGGAGGAGACGTGGCTCAACCTGGAGAGACTCCCAGATCTCTGAACTATAAATCCTATTGAGTAACATTACTCCAAAGACCCTTTAGAGGAATCCCATATATCTGTCTTATTCTGGTAGATTTCAGACCTGGTATTCAAAGGGTCATGAAAGTACTGTCCCTCTGTGCCATCTACTACCTTGCAAAGTTCCCAAGAGGACACTAAAAATCGAATGATCAGTGATTGTCCAACAGTCGATAATTCTAAGTCAAATTCAACCCATTTCAAACTTCTCCAATGAACTCCAGGTTCAATCAATTCTACAGAGCCTATTCAGTTATTATTATGTCAGTCTCAATGAGAGATGCCACCTCCAGTTCATTTTCTGGTAAATTCCCTTAAAGGAATTCTCTGTTTTCGCCTGAGGAGAATGATAGGATTTCGCTGTGTCACCTTTATTAAATCTCTTTTTATTGAAGCATTTACAGACATATGTCATGTGGTAAAGTCATTGCAAAATGGCAATCTAAATTGGAATTATCAGCTTCCAACACAATAACCCAATAAATAATGGCTGCAAGAAGAACCAAACTCAAAGTCTTCTGTTTGAAGAAAGATGCTTTGTTTTAGATGTTAACTTTGGTACTTGTCCTTCATTACAATAACCTAACAGTGAACCTAAAGAAAATGTAAAACAAATTCACTCACCTGTTTACCCTTAAACAATATATTTTAGTTCCCTCTTCCAAAAGATAATATTAAACGCCATTTCTATTTTCTAGTTTATCCATTATTACCAACCATGCTAACCTCAGTGGATATTTTATGAAATATCAGGAATATCGTAAATAAAATTGTCATACAGATAACCTATCAATGGGAAATGAGGAATGTAACTTGTTCTCATTCATTCTGACAAATAAAATAGATGAGGTGAAAGTAAAATATATAGAAATCAAATATACTCACCCACTTGCCACCAATCACTTCCTAACCTCTTAGCCACTCTCATCAGATTCCTCTCCTTCAGAACTGGACTCTCTGAAATAAATATTTCCAAGTTTTACAATTATTGTAAAACTTATTTATCTCTATAAATATTCTGTAGTTTATTGTTGTGGGACATTGTTATCATCAGTGGTTGGCTGGTGACCACTAGGGTTTTGCTCAGTATTTTTATACTTTCCATTGTGGGACCAGGTAATAGCTCAATATTTAGGCCCGCAACAAAATAGACTAACTTTCCGAAACTTTGTTTCTCTTTAACAGAGACATCCTACATAATCTAACAATGTTGCAATTATTTCATTTAATTATCATTTCATGAGACTGTTTCTTCTCATAGTTCTATCTCTCCTTTCATATATCTGAACCAAATCTATGACATGCGACTGTCCTCTAAACTCTAGACTTCACTAACCACCATTCTCCTCATCTTCTGCTAAAGTGCAATATCATCCAATGTGGTCTCCAAAGATCTCGTCACAAATGCATGACACACCACTTCAAGTAAAATAAACGTAATACCAGTTCTCTTTGCTGTTGGAAAATCTTGAATTTTATCATCCTACATCCCAGATCACCTGGTCATTATCAGATGCAGGGAATATTTTAAGACTCCTTAATAAAGGTGAGCAATGATCAGTTCTCCACAGATGAAACAAAAAGTGATATCAGGTGTCCTAAAACACTGCACACTTGTACAAAACCCCATTAACTACATACAACTGGACATCTACACATTAATGCAGTGAAGACATCTGAAATGGTACAAAAGGACTGATACTCAAAAATATATAAGAAACACGGGAATACAAAGTGCGAGCTCCAAATCTTTTATTTTCCAGAATGTTTGGCATATTTATTTCTTTTAACCCATCTTCGTTCTGTGACATGATCTCAATGCCTTTACTATTATTGCAAAATTAGGTAGTTTACCATCGTCGTAATAGTTTTTCAAGTTTCCCTTTAAACTTCATCAGGGTTTCTCCTGCTATTTTGACCTTCACTTGTTTCTGCT
Source organism: Octopus sinensis (assembly GCF_006345805.1). Taxonomy (NCBI): domain Eukaryota; kingdom Metazoa; phylum Mollusca; class Cephalopoda; order Octopoda; family Octopodidae; genus Octopus; species Octopus sinensis. The sequence continues at coordinate 21,220,053 of NC_043023.1, forward strand.
GACCTTTCACAAATGACGGGCTTCATTACCCATTTGCATTGAAGCACATTCTTCACCAAGTTCCTCAGTCTACCCAGTTAATCCAGAACTATTTGCATATCCTTTTATTTGTTGTTACTATTGTTATGTAATCCATTAATGTCTTCTCGAGTGTTTTCCTTTGAGCCATTTCTTATCAATCTGCTGATTTAAGTAACATCTCCATAACAATCACAAACCAAATGACTGATTTTGTAGAAACTACAGCAATTCCCGTTTCAAAATGATACCAGTCTATCGAGAAAGTTTTCCTCATGAACTGCATATTGAAATTGTTATAGCAGCTCCTCATCAGATCCTTAATCTTTTCTCATATATAAAACAGGTCCACTGCTTCCATCAACAATTTGTTTGCTAGAGAACCATAAACCAGATGAAATCACACAACATTCAATCCCTTTTATTCTTCTTTCCGTCTTGTATCACATCCTAGATTTAAGACACATGTTCCACACAGCCTGGAATGCCAGAGGATTCCAGTCTTCAAGATACTTTTAGTCCCATATTCATTATTCTGTAGATTTACAGTTGATCTCTTTGTGAGTACAACCTTGTAAATCTTGCCATTTATATTCAAGGTTGAAATTAGTCTGAACTAATCAATTGGTATTTGATTGCTGGTTTCAATGGACATTTCAAACTGTCTATGAATGGGAATCACTGCTTTTGCTTTGGATCTCCAGCATATATCCATCCAGTTCATCTTTATTGTATTTTAGCTTTCTGTTTTCAGTATCTGCAAACAGAATTTCCGTGTAGAAGTTAAAGAGGAGCGTTTAATTTTGTTGACGACAATTTTTCTAGTGCTTTTGGAGCAAAATTGTGCCCAAGGCCCTTTTAAAGTGGTTGATGTTAGGAAAGGCACATCACCATAGAAAAGCCGGAATGTGTTCCTCATCCAATCGAGGCGGACAGTATTTGTTAATAAGAACTGACATGGATAGGAATCATCCATCCAATCGATAGGAGCATAGACAATCAGATGATAAATGATGAGGGTCATCAGTGTCTATCTTGGAGAGAGAGAGAGAGAGGACGGTTGTCTCAACATCAAACCTAATACTTTTACATGGATAAAGACTATGTTTAGGGTATGCAATGATAAATTTATTATCAGTCAAAAAAAAAAGGCAGGGTGTTCACACAAGGAACACATTTCATTGTAAATCTGTCACATTATGAGAGATATTTGCCTAAATAGCAACAACAGCAATAACCTATCAGTAAACTTAGTAACTACATATTTTAGTCTTCCGTTTTAAGATACAGTATTAATTCTATTGTCTTCTAAATTATCCATTTTCCGAACCATGCCAACCCCGTTGGATATTTTGTGAAATTCCATTGATATCAAAATGTCTAATAGAATTATTATACAGCTAATATTTCAGATGTAAATTAGGAATGGATCTTGTCCTCAGTCATTCTGATAAACTACAAATACTCAGGTGAAGGTTAAATTTATAGAAATCCATGAGGTACTGTTATTTGCTACTCACTAACTGGCTGTGATGTTGTTAAGGCATCCTTCACAGAAGTTGGAGTCTTTGAAATGAATATTTTCAAGCTTTACGTTTTATAGTATAATTTCATTATAGTTATTGATAATCAACACTTTATTATTGTGGGAAGGGCATACAGCTGTAAAACTAGTTCGTAGGGATGTGGTTGTGTACCCATGTAAAAGTTATGTTTACTTTGAGGGTAATAAGGTGTAAAATATTAGATGAGGGTACAAGATAATGCTATGAAACTTTCAGACAGACAAGTTTAAGAGAGTTAATGGATGATAGCTGATTAATTATCATGTTAATGCAGCGTATAAACACTAACTATCAATATAGATTGTATAAAATCTGTGTGAAGAACATGTGACATTTGTTACAATTAATATGGTTGTGTCTCAGCACAGTTGATATTATGGTAGTTCCATGAGAAACCATAGAAAAATGTAACCATTTCCAGTACTGAATACTAATGATGAATTCTTTTCTTGGTCAAATAACAATGACCAGGTTCCATGATCTAATTTCAACAGAACAATCAAGTCGGAAGTAAAACCAAAATGTGGAAGACTGAAAACAGTGACTCTCTTACAATTGAAACCATCTCAAAGCCAACAATTTTCAGTATAACGATGTCTATATATGGACAGTAAACGTTATACAAACATCGTAACAAGCGATAATTATATATATATAGTTAGAAAAGTGTTGTAAGTTCAAGTCACACTGGAATCTCATACGTTCATTCCTTTCCATGTATTGCATATGCTAGCATCAATGTTTTGTTCAAATGTGAACATATGTTCTCTGTTCAATATGAATGTTATCAAAATCACTGAACCGGTTTTCACAATCAATATTATTATACTGAGCTAATATGTTATACCAGACAGGAAACTACTGTAACAATCTAAGACAAAGAATTATGATGAGTTACTGGAAGACAGCATCATCATCCTCATCATCAATATTCAAAATTTGTTTTCCAAGCTGGAATGGGTTGGAAATCTTGACAGGATCTGACAAGCCAGACAACTGCACCAGGCCCCAGATGGTTTCTTTTGCATGGTTTTCTACTGTAGGATGCTCTTACTGATGCCAACCACCTCACAAAGTGTACGTGGCCCCTTTTTATAAAGCACAAGTACTGGCATATTTAGCCAAAAGACATGTAAGACAAAGACCCCACAGCCAGGAGAGGGGGTATTGCAAATTTCTCTCCCCGCATCCTGATACTTTTGTCATCACATTCCCTTCTCACCTCCTGAAAATGTCATCAGCTTCAGTGAACCAAAACATCATAGAATAGTGAGGACCGTCTAATTATATAGAATGTAACACAACTTGATTACTACTTGTGCTATAATTAAATGCTCCCAGAACACACTAGGAAGTGGTTGGTGGAAACTAGGAAAGATGACACCACAAGTTTGAAAGGAACGTTTGATATTGTTGGGGAATTGATGATCATTTCTAATGCTTGTGCAACAATAAAATATACCCAGGACCCTTTATAAAGTGGTTGGGGTTAGAAAGGGTCTACCACCTTAGAAAAGCTGCAATGTTTAAGTGAGATGTTTTCCTCAACAAATGACGGTTGGCAGTAATTTCAGATACAACTGACTTGGACAGTGATGACCCACCTAGTGTATGGGAGCATGGAGAGCAGATGAGAAAAGATGAAGATGATATCATTTATTGTATTGAAACTTTTAACCAGCATCTTTCTTGAAAAGACGGAGAGAAAGAGCATGAGTGAGAGAGAGAGAATGAATGAGTACAATGAGATGACAAACAGGGCGAATATTCTCCTTAACGGGAGAGAACCGTTTCAGGGTTTATATTTAATGTTTGTATCTTTCTTTCTGCGAGTGAATGAGTAACAGATGTTTGCATAAAGTACATTTATTGGATATTCATGTTGTTGTAGAAGAACAGAATTTCTTTATAGCTAAGCATTCAAATAAAATGTAGCAGTGGTATCTGTTCTCGGTCATTCTATTGACCAAAATAGCTCAGTAAAAGCTAAACTTTATAGAAATCAATTATGTAATGTCATTCTATACTCAGCACGTGGCTCTTCTACTGTCTGGACCTCTTTGTCTTCAAATATTGGCCTTGCTGAAATAAATATTTCCAAGATTATACTTGATTATACTTGTGACCAAATGACAAAATTTACTCTATTGTGTCTTCTAATTTGAACATTATTACCAACAGTGCTAACCTCAATGGGTATTTCATAAACTCACAGTAAATCGATATCTTTAATTCAATTATTATACAGATAATCGTTCAATTAGAAAATAGGAATGGAAGCTGTTTTCAGTTATTCTTTCAAGCACAATATACTCGGGGAAGAAAACCTTACAGAAATCAATTGGGAACTATTATTTTATACTCACCTATTACCTGAGATGCAGCCCCTAATTCCTGACATGTAGCCTCTGTTTTTACACGCCTGTCCTCAAACTTTGGAGCCTCTGAAATAAATATTTCCAAGTTTTACATTTAAAAATAAACTTTCTTTATCTTTATTTTTATTAAACTCTATCTTGTTATTGTGAGACATTCAATTTCTGTCGTTACTGGTCAAATGTTGACCATTATGGTTTTGGTCAATATTTCTGTACTTTCTACAGTGGTCCCATGTAATAGCCCAATATGTCCACAATAAAACAGACTAGCATTCCTGAATCCACCCTCCCCTCCTCTCTCTCTCTCTCTCTAAAAACACATTAAATATTCTAACAATGTTGCAATTATCTCATTTAATTAACACTTGATAACAGTTTTCTCTTAGCTTTGTCTTTCTTTTCTTATAACTACCAAATCCATGGCATGGCACAGTCCTCTCATCTCTAGAGTTCACTAATCAACTCTCTAATTAAGTAAAACTGAGCCCATAAAGACATGTCCTTTATGTGCATACCCTCCACTCCGCACACAATCTGTCCCCTAAAAACATCTCCACAAGTCAAATTGCACACATCCTTCCCCAACATGATCCCTAACAAAATATAAAATGTAAGGTGAGGGTACATGATGTTCCTATGACAAAATAAGTTTACATTTCAGACATACAACTGTAAGAGAGTTAATGAATTATAGCTTATTAATTATCATGATAATTGGGTATATATGTGATACAATGGCACTGTGCTTGACGGTGCAATACTAGATATCAATATAGATTGTATATAATCTGAGTAAAGAACATATAGCCTTCATTACAATCAATATGATTGTGTCTCAGCACAGCTAATATTATGGTAGTTCCATGAGCAAACGAAGAAAGATATAACCAAGTCCACTGCCAAATACTAATGATTAATTCATTTCCTGGTCAAATAACAATGACCATATTCTATTAAATAATTTGAACCCAACGATGTCAGTGTGCACACAATGCAGAGTGAAGAGGCCTGAGAGAAGTGTTAGACATAATAAGTATCAGATGTGGTGTACAAGAGAGACAACTGCACTGGTATGGTCATGTGTATGGATGAGGAGAGCTGTGGGAGAAGTGTACCACCCCTCACAGTGGAAGGAATCCGTGGAAAGGGGTGACCCAGGAAGACAGGGGATGACGTGGTGAAACGACCTTCGAACGTTGGGCCTCACAGAGGTAATGGCAAGAGACAGAGACCTCTGTAAATATGATGTGATTGAGAAGACCCGGCAAGTGAAGTGAGATCAAAGCTGTAGCCTATACCAGTGTCGCATAACCAGCCCCTTTTAAAAGTACCCTTGAATCACAGAGTGATAAGTTGCGCTTGAGAAGAATTTCTGAATCAAGTAAAACCAAAAACCAGAAATCACAAATCAAAATCAAATGAAGATCGAAATCAAAATGCAAATTGTAATTATGGCCGATGCCAGTGCCGCCTGGCTGGCACCCGTGCCGGTGGCACGTAATAAGTAACATTCAAACGTGTTTTGTGGCCAGTGCCCGCCTGACTGGTTCCCTGTGCTGTTGGCACGTAAAACAGCACCCACTCACACTCTCGAAGTGGTTGGCGTTAGGAATGGCATACATATGTGGAAACCTTGCCAGATCACATTGGAGCCTGGCGCAGCCTACTGCCTTGCCAGTGAATTCGTCCGACTCATGCTACTATGAAGACGGACCGAAAAATGATGATGATGATGCGTTCCGTCACCAAATGACAATATTAACTCTATTGTGTCTTCTAATTTGAACATTATTACCAACAGCATTAACCTCAATGGGAATTTCATAAACCCTCAGTAAATCGATATCTTTAATTCAATTACTATACGGATAATCGTTCAATTGGAAAATAGGAATGGAAGCTGTTTTCAGTTATTCTTTCAAGCACAATATACTCGGGGGAAGAAAACCTTACAGAAATCATTGGGAACTATTATTTTATACTCACCTATTGCTTGAGATGCAGCCCCTAATTCCTGACATGTAGCCTCCGTTTGTACACACCTGTCCTCAAACTCTGGAGCCCCTGAAATAAATATTTCCAAGTTTTACATTTAAAAATAAACTTTCTTTATCTTTATTTTTATTAAACTCTACCTTGTTATTGTGAGTCATTCAATTCCTGTCGTTACTGGTCAAATGTTGACCATTATGGTTTTGGTCAATATTTCTGTACTTTTTACAGTGGTCTCATGTAATAGCCCAATATGTCCACAATAAAACAGACTAACATTTCTAAATCCACCCTCCCTCTCTCTCGTTCTCTCTCTCTCTCTAAGAATACATTAAATATTCTAACAATGTACCAATTATCTCATTTAATTAACACTTGATAACAGTTTTCCCTTGGCTTTGTCTTTCTTTTCTTATAACTGTGCCAAATCTATGGCATGGCACTGTCCTCTCATCTCTAGAATTCCTCTCTAATTAAGTGAAACTGAGCCCATAAAGACATGTCCTTTATGTGCATACTCTCCACCCCGCACACAATCTGTCCCCTAAAAAACATCTCCACAAGCCAAATTCCATATACCCTTCCCCAACATGATCCCTAACAAGGTGAAAAATGTTAAGTGAGGGTACACGATGATGCTATGTCAAAATACGTTTACATTTCATACATACAAATGTAAGGGAGTTAATGAATTATAGCTTATTAATTATCATGATAATTGGGTATATATGTGATATAACGGCACTGTGCTTGACAGTGCAATACTAGATATCAATATAGATTGTATATAATCTGAGTAAAGAACGTATAACCTTCATTACAATGAATATGATTGTGTCTCAGCACAGCTAATATTATGGTAGTTCCATGAGCAAATGAAGAAAGATATAACCAAGTCCACTGCCAAATACTAATGCTTAATTCATTTCCTGGTCAAATAACAATGACCATATTCTATTAAATAATTTGAACCCAATGATGTCAGTGTGCACACAATGCAGAGTGAAGAGGCCTGAGAGAAGTGTTAGACATAAGAAGCATCAGATGTGGTGTACAAGAGAGACAACTGCACTGGTATGGTCATGTGTATGGATGAGGAGAGCTGTGGGAAGAAGTGTTACACCCTCACAGTGGAAGGAACCCGTGGAAGTGAGGTGACCCAGGAAGACAGGGGATGACGTGGTGAAGCGACCTTCGAACGTTGGGCCTCACAGAGGTAATGGCAAGAGACAGAGACCTCTGTAAATATGATGTGATTGAGAAGACCCGGCAAGTGAAGTGAGATCAAAGCTGTAGCCTATACCAGTGTCGCATAACCAGCCCCTTTTAAAAGTACCCTTGAATCACAGAGTGATAAGTTGCACTTGAGAAGAATTTCTGAGTCAAGTAAAACCAAAAACCAGAAATCACAAATCAAAATCAAATCAAGATCGAAATCAAAATGCAAATTGTAATTATGGCCGATGCCAGTGCCGCCTCGCTGACAACCGTGCCGATGGCATGTAATAAGTAACATTCAAACGTTGTTTGTGGCCAGTGCCGCCTGACTGGTTCCCTGTGCCATTGGCACGTAAAAAGCACCATCCGAACGTGGTCAATACCAGCCCCCACTTCAACTGGCTCCTGTGTGGGTGGCACGTAAAAAGCACCCACCACACTCTCGGAGTGGTTGGCGTTAGGAATGGCATACATATGTGGAAACCTTGCCAGATCACATTGGAGCCTGGCGCAGCCTACTGCCTTGCCAGTGAATTCGTCCGACCCATGCTACTATGAAGACGGACGTTAAACGATGATGATGATTATGATGATGATGATGCGTTCCGTCACCAAATGACAATATTAACTCTATTGTGTCTTCTAATTTGAACATTATTACCAACAGCATTAACCTCAATGGGAATTTCATAAACTCTCAGTAAATCGATATCTTTAATTCAATTACTATACGGATAATCGTTCAATTGGAAAATAGGAATGGAAGCTTTTTTCAGTTATTCTTTCAAGCACAATATACTCGGGGGAAGAAAATCTTACAGAAATCAATTGGGAACTATTATTTTATACTCACCTATTGCTTGAGATGCAGCCCCTAATTCCTGACATGTAGCCTCCGTTTGTACACACCTGTCCTCAAACTCTGGAGCCCCTGAAATAAATATTTCCAAGTTTTACATTTAAAAATAAACTTTCTTTATCTTTATTTTTATTAAGCACTACCTTGTTATTGTGAGACATTCAATTCCTGTCGTTACTGGTCAAATGTTGACCATTATGGTTTTGGTCAATATTTCTGTACTTTCTACAGTGGTCTCATGTAATAGCACAATATGTCCACAATAAAACAGACTAACATTTCTAAATCCACCCGCTCTCTCTCTCTCTCTATCTATCTCTCTAAGAACACATTGAATATTCTAACAATGTACCAATTATCTCATTTAATTAACACTTGATAAGAGTTTTCTCTTGACTTTGTCTTTCTTTTCTTATAACTACCAAATCCATGGCATGGCACTGTCCTCTCATCTCTAGAATTCACTAATCAACATTCCTCTCTAATTAAGTGAAACTGAGCCCATAAAACATGTCCTCTATGTGCATACTCTCCACCCCGCACACAATCTGTCCCCTACAAGACATCTCCACAAGCCAAATTCCATATACCCTTCCCCCACATGATCCCTAACAAGGTGAAAAATGTTAAGTGAGGGTACAGGATGATGCTATGACAAAATAAGTTTACATTTCAGACATACAATTGTAAGAGAGTTAATGAATTATAGCTTATTAATTATCATGATAATTAGGTATATATGTAATACAATGGCACTGTGCTTGACGGTGCAATACTAGATATTAATATAGATTGTATATAATATGAGTAAAGAACGTATAACCTTCATTACAATGAATATGATTGTGTCTCAGCACAGCTAATATTATGGTAGTTCCATGAGCAAACGAAGAAAGATATAACCAAGTCCACTGTCAAATACTAATGCTTAATTCATTTCCTGGTCAAATAACAATGACCATATTCTATTAAATAATTTGAACCCAATGATGTCAGTGTGCACACAATGCAGAGTGAAGAGGCCTGAGAGAAGTGTTAGACATAATAAGTATCAGATGTGGTGTACAAGAGAGACAACTGCACTGGTATGGTCATGTGTATGGATGAGGAGAGCTGTGGGAAGAAGTGTTACACCCTCACAGTGGAAGGAATCCGTGGAAAGGGCTGACCCAGGAAGACAGGGGATGACGTGGTGAAACGACCTTCGAACGTTGGGCCTCACAGAGGTAATGGCAAGAGACAGAGACCTCTGTAAATATGATGTGATTGAGAAGACCCGGCAAGTGAAGTGAGATCAAAGCTGTAGCCTATACCAGTGTCGCATAACCAGCCCCTTTTAAAAGTGCCCTTGAATCACAGAGTGATAAGTTGCGCTTGAGAAGAATTTCTGAATCAAGTAAAACCAAAAACCAGAAATCACGAATCAAAATCAAATCAAGATCGAAATCAAAATGCAAATTGTAATTATGGCCGATGCCAGTGCCGCCTCACTGGCAACCGTGCCGGTGGCACGTATTACGTAACATTCAAGCGTTGTTTGTGCCCAGTGCCGCCTGACTGGTTCCCTGTGCCGTTGGCATGTAAAAAGTACCATCCGAACGTGGTCAATACCAGCTCCCACTTCAACTGGCTCCTGTGTCGGTGGCACGTAAAAAGCACCCACCACACTCTCGAAGTGGTTAGGAATGGCATACATATGTGGAAACCTTGCCAGATCACATTGGAGCCTGGCGCAGCCTACTGCCTTGCCAGTGAAATCGTCCAACCCATGCTACAATGAAAACGGACGTTAAACGATGATGATGATTATGATGATGATGATGCGTTCCGTCACCAAATGACAATATTAACTCTATTGTGTCTTCTAATTTGAACATTATTACCAACAGCATTAACCTCAATGAGTATTTCATAAACTCTCAGCAAATCGATATCTTTAATTCAATTATTATACGGATAATCGTTCAATTGGAAAAGGGGAATGGAAGCTGTTTTCAGTTATTTTTTCAAGCACAATATACTCGGGGGAAGAAAACCTTACAGAAATCAATTAGGAACTATTATTTTATACTCACCTATTGCTTGAGATGCAGCCCCTAATTCCTGACATGTAGCCTCCGTTTGTACACATCTGTCCTCAAACTCTGGAGCCCCTGAAATAAATATTTCCAAGTTTTACACTTAAAAATAAACTTCCTTTATCTTTATTTTTATTAAACACTACCTTGTTATTGTGAGACATTCAATTCCTGTCGTTACTGGTCAACTGTTGACCATTATGGTTTTGGTCAATATTTCTGTACTTTCTACAGTGGTCCCATGTAATAGCCCAATATGTCCACAATAAAACAGACTAACATTCCTAAATCCACCCTCTCTCTCTCTCTCTCTAAAAACACATTAAATATTCTAACAATGTACCAATTATCTCATTTAATTAAAACTTGATAACAGTTTTCTCTTAGCTTTGTCTTTCTTTTCTTATAACTGTGCCAAATCTATGGCATGGCACTCTCCTCCCATCTCTAGAATTCACTAATCAACATTCCTCTCTAATTAAGTAAAACTGAGGCCATTAAGACAGGTTATTTATGTGCATACCCTCCACCCCGCACACAATCTGTCCCCTAAAAATCATCTCCTCAAGCCAAATTCCATACACCCTTTCCCACCAAGATCCCTAAGAAGATATAACATGTAATGTGAGGGTACACGATGTTCCTATGACAAAATAAGTTTACATTTCATACATACAAATATAAGAGAGTTAATGAGTTATAGCTTATTAATTATCATGATAATTGGGTATATATGTGATACAATGGCACTGTGCTTGACGGTGCAATACTAGATATCAATATAGATTGTATATAATCTGAGTAAAGAACATATAACCTTCATTACTATGAATATGATTGTGTCTTAGCACAGCTAATATTATGGTAGTTCCATGAGCAAACGAAGAAAGATATAACCAAGTCCACTGCCAAATACTAATGATTAATTCATTTCCTGGTCAAATAACAATGACTATCTTTCATTAAATAATTTGAACGCAACAATCAAGACCAAGGGTGAAACACTCAGAAAACTGTGCCTCTTTTAGCATTAATATCATCTAAAATCTAACAAGAGTGAGAAAAAGAATGACTATATGGATGGTAAATGTTGTTCAAACAATGTAATAAGTGTATATTATATATAGTTACAAACAAGGATTTGTGCATTCAAGTTATATTCAATTTCCGTTTGTATATTTTGTATAAACACCAATAATTTGTTTAAATGCAAACAGATGTTCACGGTTCAATACCAAATTTAACATTTAATAAAATTAAGTTCATGATGAATATTCTTATACAGAGTTAATATTTAATTAGAATTTTCTAATTTGCAACAACAAAATGTATTCTTACCACAGACATTCAGGGTACACAGCCCCAGAAAATACAACATATTACGACAGACATCTGGCTACATAACAACATCAAGAATAACCTATCAGAAAACTTACGAAAGATCTTAGTAGAAAAACAAACAACTATCTTAACTCACGAGTTTACACCTAAAAATAATAATAAATTATAGTTCCCTCTTCCAGAAGACAATATTAACTCTATTGTGGCTTTTAATTTATCCATTTTACCAAACATGTTAACCCCGACTTTATGAAATTTCGGTAATATTTTTAATACAATTACTTTAGAGCTAACCTTTCAAATGGAAATTAGAAATGGGATTTGTTCTCCACCATTCTAATAAGCAAAATAGCTGAGGTGAATATAAAATCTATAGAAATTAATTAAGTTCTCTAATTTTAAACTCATCAACTGTCTCTGCCACAGTCTGCACTCCCTTCTCTTCAAACTTTGGACTCTCTGAAATATGTGTTTCCAAGTTTTATATTTATTTATAGCACAATCCCTTTATATTTATTAATAATCTATATTTTATTATTGAGAGACATTCATATCATCAATGGCCAACAAGCGATCATAATGCTTTTGGTCAATATTTTTATACTTTCAACAGTGGACCCATGTTATAGCCAATATTTAGCTCCGAAACGAACTCTAGTTGATCTTTGTAAATTTCCTCTCTCTGTTAAGATATCCTACATAATCTAACAATGCTGTAATTATATCACTTAATTATCACTTAATAACAGTTTATCTGTAGGTTTTGGTTTCCTTGCTTATATCTATGCCAAATCTATTGCATTTTCAAAACCCTGATCTTCACTAACAACCTGTTTAATTCCAGTGTCAACAAATTTATTTATCAAAGATATAACAACAAACACATGTCACAACCACTTCAAGAAGGAGAAACATACACCTAATCTCTTTGTTAAACATTGTTGCTGATAATTCCTAATTTTAACTTCACAGTTCACCAGAATGTCATCTCATTCAGGATATATTTGAAGGTTTCATGATCTGGTTGCTTGACAAACAAAACTGTCTCTATTAGCCTTAATATCCTCCAATTACAAACATAACAACATGGAATTGTGTGTTAAAGTCTCTCAAACTAGTGACATCTAATTTTACTCCTTTAAAATATTCTACTGAATTTAATACTTTACCAAAGATGACACTGATGTCCTTGTAAGTACTGTTGTATTTACTTATCTTCTAACAACTCATAATTAATTATAGTGTTGATGGAGATTTATTGATACTTCAGTTACTCACTAATTATCTTGCAGAATCCTCCATTATCTTTATGTTGCAGACTACAACCCTCTTGAAGTGTGACATGTTTCCTACTTGGATAAGGTCAATGTTTAGTGTATGTAGTGTGAGAGATATACTATTACAGAGAACAGACACTAGGAACACCTTTTATCATAAATCTGCCAGATTATGGCAGACCTCTGCCTACATAACAACATGAAGTATATTATTCTACACAATAAGGGCAGTGGGACAATGAGGACAAACAGACAGATCAGCAAAGAATATTCTTACCAACTCGACCTCTGCCTGTTATTACAGGTTTTAAACACTTCAGACATTGTTGAAGTGGAATGTTTGAACATTCTTCACATGTCAGAAGGTGTTCACAGGGATGAACTTTTGTTGTGGCCGCTTTATTTCTGCACAGCAAACATCTGTGGACAAAACAGAAACATCCAATCAATAACATTCATTTATAACAAATATTACATTATTTACATGTTCGGAATAGAGAATATTATAAGATACATCAGTAACTACCAAGAGTAGAGCAGAAATTCTTCTTTAAACAATTACATACATACAGATATTTGTGTAGTTAAATGGCATGCTCACACACACACACACATACATACATACACACACATGCATACATACATTGATAAATGTTTGTCTTGACCCTGATACATCATAGAAATTGGTTGACACACAGTGAACTACATATATTCCAGAAATATATTTCACTTCTAACATCGAACTCATTTCTTCTGAACAAATATATCTACACAGGTTTCTTTATATACACATACTTTATTATATACATTTCGTCACCACAGATTAGCAGAAGAAGGTTCCAGTACTGTAGAGTGGCAGGAATAGCCCGAAACCAGACCTGGTCTGCTGGTCCTGTTGCTATAAGATGGTAGGGGTTTGATCCCCTGCTCGCAATTAATCGGATGCACCTTTGCATCGTTAATTAGCTAGAGGAGGTGTTCTCTTGGGGTTAAACATTCACAGTAGAGTCCATTCGAACAGATATTCATGTTGGCGTGCCTACGAATATTACTTATATATATTTTTGTCCAACCCGTGCTAGCACGGAAAACGGATGTTAAACGATGATGATGATGAGGATGATATATCTATCATATATATATATATATGCGGAGGCGCAATGGCCCAGTGGTTAGGGCAGCAGACTCGCGGTTGTAGGATCGCGGTTTTGATTCCCAGACTGGGCATTGTGAGTGTTTATTGAGCGAAAACATCTAAAAGCTCCACGAGGCTCCAGCAGGGGGTGGTGATCCCTGCTGTACTCTTTCACCACTCTTTCTTCTGTTGGCCTGCTCGCTTAGCCAGCGGGGTGGCGTCATTCGAAGGCTAAAACAATGTGAATGCATTGTGACCAGTGATGTGTAACTACATCTGATGGACTGGTCGGTCACGTGATCACTTGATATATATATATATACATATATATATATATATATATATGTATATATATATATATATGTGTATGCATGATAGGTTTCGGCCAGTATTAGCGCAGGTCATGTTTAACGTAATCCCACTACCGGGCGAATCAGGATGCGGACAACATAACCCACTCGAGGAGAGAGTTGCTGTTTACGGGGACATATCCTGGTGTTGGTGTTTTATCCGGGATTTCTTGAAGGATATTTCAAAATACTTCTTGAACTTTATGGGGGTCTTTTTCTGCTTTAATGTATTTTGGTGTAATGCTAAATGGAGTGGGTCCACTTGAGGGGAAATAATTTTGCCGTATTGTTGTTAAGTGATGCGAGTTTGATTTATGCTGTGGGCAGATAATACGGGGCCCAGGCCTTGGGTATATCTTAAAGCTGATGCCAACATCATTTGGGCAATGCTGATGAGATATTTTCCACCATGATTTTGGGAGGCTTTATTATATGTATCGTGCATGTAGTTCTAGTTTTCTGTCCCTTATTTTGCCCCTTTCCAATAATATCAGCTGCGCTCTGTAGACTTCTTCTTCTTCTTCTTCTTATTATTATTATTATTATTATAATAACAACATTCACATAAACGATTATTTGTAAAAGCAAATAAAATCTTCTGAAGCTTGTCAATTGAAGAAAACAGATCAATATTTATACAATCCAAAAATCAATATCTATGAACAATAGGCGCAGGAGTAGATGTGTGGTAAGTAGCTTGCTTACCAACCACATGGTTCTGGGTTCAGTCCCACTGAGTGGCATTTTGGGCACGTGACTTCTACTATAGCTTCGGACTGACCAAAGCTTTTTGAGTGGATTTGGTAGAGGGAAACTGAAAGAAGCCCGTCGCATATATATATATATATATGTGTGTGTGTGTTTGTGTGTGTATTTGTCTGTCTGTGTTTGTCCCTCCACCATCGCTTCACAACCGATGTTGGTGTGTTTATATTCCCGTAATCTAGCGTTTCGGCAAATAAGTACTAGGCTTACAAATAATAAGTTCTGGGGCCGTTTTTTTCGACTAAAGGCAGTGCTCCAGCATGGCCGCAGTCAAATGACTGAAACAAGTAAAAAGTAATATTTGAATTTCAACAGACAAAGAAAGCTTTGTATATTCACTAAGGGGGAAATGTGTCTGCTTCTTAAGTAGCAAATACAGAGAGATGTATGGCAAAGAAATTGCCAAATCTTATAAAATACGGGAGTGAAAGGCGACTAAAACACCTAGTAATGGTATATGTGTTACTTGAATTATTTACGTTTCCAGGCAGTTTTTTTTCTTCTATGAAGATATGTGGCAATATTCCATCAGTATTTGCAGAAATATAATATATACACTGTTGGTGTGTGTTTGTAGGTTATTTTTCTATGAAATCATTTGAAATATTGACTGATTCGGACTTAGAAGAGTGAGAAAAAGTTGTTGGTAGACAGATAAATTCCACTTAATTCTAAGTAACAGTTTCAAAATGGAATTCATTCACTTCATTATTTAGATCTATATTTTCCTATTGATCACAAATCTTTAAAATAGGGAACGAAGAGGAGTAGGTGGGGGTGGACAGTGAAGTATAAATGTCAACACTACGAATCATGTGAATGTAATCAAAATCGTGTTCTTTCTTTGATCTCCTAACAACTGCATATTGTTTATTGTGTGGCCTTTGACAAAGACACTAGCGACAGTATAATGTATATCGTAGAATTGAAACGAAATAAACATATAAATATGATTATATACAAAATAGGAAATGTACTGGTTTATCCGTTCCATAGCCAGGAAATACTTACTGTGGTTGTAAAAATGTTTCTAAGTTTTTTCTCAAATTTGGGTCCTTAATGAGGTCCAATGGTCTGTTATTTTTGTTGTTTTTATGGTGAAAGTCAGCTCCCTGGCTGGCGAGATATCTCGCAACCACTATACCAGAGAGACTTCTTTTCTTTTTTAGGTTGGTGGCAGTGCAGCACTACAAATAATGAAATATAAAATGATGACAATATTACACAAAGATTCATAACAAATGCCCCTAATTACACAAAAGTTCATCTAAATTTACTCATAGGTTGTTTATCCACTAATTAAAGCAATTACAAAGTATTGAGTTCCTACATAATCTTTAATTGAGTCCATTTCCCATTTTTATGCTTTTACTTTATTTTCAACACTGAGACACCCTCTAAATATATTGTCATTACATTGAGCAGGACAAACCGTATTGATTAACATCAAGCTCATTGATAATTAATGAGTAAATATTTACTTGTCAATCACAAATATCACAATATATTCAATAGAAAAGTCAAATATAGGAAGAACAAACCAACAAGAACCTATCTATATAATTGGCTTGATAAAGGCGACCGTGTGGCCATAAGAAAGAGTATTGTATATATAAATATAACACAACATGAGAAGATAGAACATAAGTTATATCAGAAACAAAAACACCTATAACATAACAAAGTCAATACCACACAGACATGACCAAACATATCAATAATGTTTCCATAATTAAGCAAGAAGCATCTTTGAATGATGACGGTGAAGTAAAGGAAGCAGGAATTAGTGTCAAGTCAGAAAAGTAATGGAGGAGTATTTTTAATCACGGACAAGTGAATTTTGGAAGAGGCGACTCGCAAGTCTACCAGATAGATGGAAGAGCATTGTAGAAAATGAAGGAGAACATGTTTTAGATTAACAGAAAAAAGTACTTTGTTTATCTTAATTTTGAAAAATATAAGAATTATAAAAAACTGCTTCATTTTTGAGATGACAGCAAAAAGTCCAGTAGAATTGAAGTCCATACTGTTGCTGACATCAGATAGCCGAATACAGTGAACGGGCTTTAAACAGCATTTTACAAGATATATACTCAAACTCAAAATCATTACTTGTGTGTGTATGTGTACATGAGTGTGTGTGTGCCTAAGTACAGAACTTAAATACATGAAATCTCACTAAGGACCATGCTTTATTGTATTCATTCTCTAGTGTCCTAACATTGAACATTCTTATGACATGTCCACAAGAAGTCAGTGGATTCATGTCGTGTGCAAGAAGTAGGATAGAGAGCAGTTTCACTCAGAATACTTCATAGAATGGACTGGCTGTATTTACCATGGCACCAGCACTATAAAGCTCAGACATCTCTTCTATCCTGCATCATTGTTAATTGAGAATAATATCTCCTCTATTAAATAGTCCACTTCTCCGTCTCATTGTGATGGCTGTGTTTATATGTCCAACAACTGAGAAGGGTCACCTCTCGACCGTGGTGAGACGACATCTTTGAGAGGGAAAGGAGATGGAATACTTTTCGTTACATAATATCACTCGGGTCATAAGGGGAGACTGGATCACGGAATGGTAATGGAGGATGGGGTTGATAGGGGAGAATTGATACGTGACACACAAAGCTTGTCTGTCTGTCTGTCTGTCTCTCTCACACACTCCCACAAAGACTCACAAATACACAAATTCACACACACATATACACACACACACACACATATATATATATATACATATATATATATATATATATATATCATCATCATCATCATCATCGGACGTTAAATGATGATGATGATGATGATGATGATATAAATATACACACACAAACAATTTAAAAACTTACTTCGTTTAGTAAATCCATGGGTGCACCCTCGGAATTAAACACTTCTGTTTCCATGGCAAGGTGCAAACAGCTGTTACCTTCACCATCAACAGCATTTATGCTTGCACCCAGGGCTATTAGCTTGTGTGTCATTCCGAGGTGACCCCGGGAAACGGCTTCAAGCAATGGTGTCATTTTATTTTTGTTCCGAATATCCAACTGAAGTGAACCCTTTGTGGAAGTAAAAATAGAAAATGAAAATTTACATGAAAATCAGGATGGATATCAATGTGTCATTATTGTCTTCTACTGTATACTTGATCAAACTGATCATGTACATTTGATGTTTGCCCGTAAAATCAACCTTCGTAAGATCCTCTAGATGTTGCTTTGAGAATGTGTTCTAGACAGGATAAAGATGTCCTAAATAGATTGTTTCAGCTTAATCTACCTTTATTCCTAACTATAGTAAGTTTTAGGGGAGCTGAACACGAGTGAACACATGATTAACAGATCAAGACTAGTAAAGAAGAATTAAAATTTCTAAAGTATACTTTTGATGTTGTTATAATTAATAAGAAGTTCATAAAACTGTTGAGGTGGTTAGTGTCCACCCCCATGAAATTAATGCGTGTGCACACACACATACACAGAAACACACTCAAATATATATATATATATATATATATATATAGGGAGAGAGAGAGAGATTTATATACATTACTGTTGGATATATAAATATATATGTTGAATGAGGAATATGTAAAATGAAGTTCACGAGAAAATTTATTCATCACAACAATTGGTTTGACCCATCTTGCATCGATTCCTTGTGGGTGGGAGAGTTCTCGGTATCGCTTGGTATGCTGTTGTTGTCAGTAGGTTCTTGGATTATAGCATTATAGCCAACAACCTCCTGGCAACAACATGCCAAGCGAAACCGAGAATATTTAGTGAGGTTTCTTCTGTAAAACAAGACACCAGATGCAATGAATCTGTACCGGAGGATGCAACACATCCAAACCACAAGGGTCCGATGCAAAATGGGTCAATACTCCATTTCCCAATCCCCCATTTGTAATAAAACTCAAAAAACCCTGAAATTCCTGAGGTAGACTAAGTGACAATTATATCACAACGTGTGTGTGTGTGTGTGTGCAGACATACATACATACATATATAGAGAAACTGTTCACAGTTGTGGGAATTAGCTGTCCAGCGGATGTTGACATAAAGTGAAAAATAGAATATCTGGAAATAAACTGAATAATGACATACCTACGTATATATTTGTTTTGTTTGCAGAAAAGATAAATCCGGAGAAGAAGCACACTCTAAGATGTAGAGCAGTGTATATTTTAAAACCGGGGAAGGCCAGTTTCCGGGATTACCCTTGGTCTCCGGTCCAAAAAGGATTTAGCTTCATGGCGTATCATTAGACCCCAAAACCTGTTGGCCTAAGACCTCTTCTAAATATGGAGGGTAGAAAAGCCCTTCGCCTCATACGCCTAATCACGTCCAATAGCTTTTCCAGCTGCATACGGGTGTATAGTTCGTTGGATGACGTGGGGATGTTATTGCTAGAGTAGCCGAGGCAAATTCTTTCATATTTATGGGAGACCCGTGGTTTCAGTGAATATGTAGAAACGCTTTTCTCTTTTCTTTTCCTCTCTCTCTCACATTTTCCTTTCTATCTTTCTCTCTCTCTATGTCTCTTAGTATTTGTTCTCTCTTTCTCTTTCTTTCCTTCCTCTCTTTTTATCTCTCTTTTCTTTTATCACTTTCTCTCCTGCTTTACTTTTCTCTCTTCTTTATCTCTCTCCTTTTTTCCCCCTCTTTCTCTCTTTGTCTCTCTCTTCCTCTTTCTCTCTGTTATCTCTTTTCTCTGGCAATTTTTCTCTTCTCTTTTTCTCTCTTCCTCCCTCTCCCTCTCTTTCTCTGTCTCTTTGTCATTTCCTTTTTCTTTTCTTTCCCTCTTTTCCTTTTCTCCCTTTAAGGGACTTACTTTTTTCTTTCTCTCCTCTCTTGCCTTCTCACTTTCTTTTCTCTCTTCTCCCTCTTTCTTTTCTCTCCTCTCTTGCCTTCTCACTTTCTTTTCTCTCTTTCTCCCTTTCTTTTCTCTCCTCTCTTGCCTTCTCACTTTCTTTTCTCTCTTTCTCCCTCTTTCTTTTCTCTCCTCTCCTGCCTTCTCCCTTTCTTTTCTCTCTTTCTCCCTCTTTCTTTTCTCTCATTCTCTTTATCCCTTTTTCGTCTCGTTATCCATCTCTTTCTCATTTCTCTCTCTTTCACTGTTTGTTTTTCCTCTTTCTTCCTCTCTCTCTCTCTCTCCCTTTTTCTCTCTTTATTTCTCTCAGTCCCTTTTTCTTCTCTTACCTTCCATCTTTCTCTCTTCCTCTTTTTCTATTCTCGCTCTCTCCCTCTCTGCTTCTTTTCTCTCTCTTTTTATTTTCTGCTTTTCCTTCTCCCTATCTCTCTCTATCTTTTTCTTTTCACTCTTTCGCTCGTTTTCTTTGTCTATTCTCTCTTTCTCTCTCATTTCCTCATTGTCTTTTCTCTCTCTCTTTCTTTTCTCTCTTTTTTTCTCTCTCTCTCTCTTTCTTTTCTCTCTTTCTTTTCTCTCTTTCTTTTCTCTCTTTCTCCCCCCCCCTTCTTCATCTCTTTCTTCCTCTTGTTTCTTTTTCTCTCTCTCTTTCTTTTCTCTCTTTCTTTTCTCGCTTTTCTCTCCTTCTTTCTCCCTCTCGTTTTATTTTTATCCTTCTTCCTCTCTCCCACTCATTCATTTCTCTCTTTCTTTTCTCTCTCGTTTTCTTTTTCCAATCTCATTCTCTTTATCTTTTCTCTCTTTTTTTCTCTCTCTCTTTCTCTGTTTCTTTTCTCTTTTCGTCTTCTCTATAGTTCTCTCTATATTTTCTTTTCTTTCTTCTATTTTTCTCTTCCTCTCTTCTTTTTTCTCTTTCTTTTTCTTTCTCTCTTCTGCTTGTTTCAGTCATGAGACTGTGGCCATGCTGGGGCTCCTCCTTGATTTTGTCTTTTATGTGTGGTACCTTTTCTGTCTGATGAGCAGCAACCTCTAGCCCTCTTTTGCTTAAGTGCTAAGTAACAGGGATGCAAATACACCAACACCGGTTATCAATTAGCAGTTGGGGACACACACTAACATAGATACACATGCATACACACAAACCCCACTCAATAATACACACACATCTGCTTGGCAGTATACACACACATACATACATATATATATATATATATATAAGAGTTAATAACACCCATAAGGATGTGCTTTATCTATTCACCAAAGTGAATGGTTGCCTTGTCCAGGAGAAACCAATGTTGTCAGATGTTATCCCTCGTTCATCGGATGTTTCGACTCTGAAACGTAACACCCTACCATTGGTGGGTCAACAGAGGTGGCCAATTCACTGCTCCTCAACTCCTCAAGCCTTCCAGCGTTAATCTTCTCTCTTACACCAAAGCCAGCAAAAGGCTCTTTCAGTTGCCTCTCCCATCCGTGCACACCCACTCTTCCCTCCTTACCTCTCATTACAGTTGCTGTAAAAATCCTCCATGCCGACTGGACAAAGAATTCCCTACAGCCAACCTCCACTAGGAAAATCCATACCTGCCATACCTTCTCCCTGCAATTCTGCAGAATGTTCTTATATCTGTCACACTTCCGTTCATGGGCCTCGTTACAACCCGCTCCCCACGTGACTGTTCGTTCAATTATGATAATTTTCTCAGCCTTTTCAGACCACAGGACCACATCAGGCCTCAGGGTTGTATGGACAACCTGGGGAAACTGCAATCTCTTCCCTAAGTCTACCTTCATATCCCATGGTTGAGACCCTTGCAGCAAGCTATGTTTTGCTTTTGCTGGCTTTACTGGTTTTTCTCCCTCTTTCACGAACTTAATTGTGGCAGATATCTTCCCTTGGTGATGATGTTTCTTACACCTTTACTGCTCCAGGTTGTGAGCAAGTATTTGTATCTGCCTTGAGAAAGTGTTATTCTTCACCCTGCCAAGATGTGTGCCAGAGTGCCCCTTTCCCACAAAGTCTACGCAGCTGGTCTTCCCTCAAACCTTATCTGTGCAGGTTTGATGGTGTCGGGAGTGTGTCATACACCGCTCGATGCAGGAAGGAGATGTGCAAAGGTTCCAGCCTCCACAGGTCAGTCCATGTGAGCTTCCTCTCAGGGAGATCCCATTTAGTCCATACACCCAGAGATACCAACTCCACAGCTCTTGATTTCCTTTTAGCTTCCTCCTGGTTCCACATTGCTTTCTGAGTCATAGCCCGCCTCTCCCTGGTGTCTGCTTTCTTCTATTGTTGGAAATAGGAAGACCCAAGTCCCTTGCGACCCCAACATGTAGCTCCAATTATGGCGCGTAGCTCCAGCATGCCTTCAGCCTGAGCGACAGCGGTGGTAGTTGCCCACACTTTGTGGTAATACCTGCATGTCTGACAAGCTCGTCCTTAGAGTCTCTGTACATCATTACATTACATTTCGCTACTTTAAATTCCTCCACTACAGATGACAGGGAAAAATGTCGATGATGAGGATTAGAGAAAAGAGTGAAGAAAGAAATGAAATATCATGGAACAATATATGTGGCTACTTTTCATATTGTGTATAAAACATTTCATATTGTGTATAAAATAATAAACAATCAAATTTGAGAAGGCAATAAACAGAACAACTTACTATTGTTGGATCCTTTCTTATTAATTTTTTAAACCCTTCAATGTCATCCTCCGAAATTTTCTGTCTGATATTCGCTATGTCTTTTGAATAAAATCAGTCGAAAAAGAAAGAAAACAAAACAGTTTTAAAAAAACTTATAAAATAAGTTAAACAACAATAAACAGAAGTTGATGGTTCTAAAATCTTGCATAAGATAACATTGATATTGTAAACTTCAGTTTATCTAAAGTATTATTCATAGCTGAATGTTCTTCTTGACACTAATAAGCCTAACAACAGTCATTGAGTTGTGTCTTTAGGTTAGCTACATTCCTCTGCTTACATCTTGAGCTATAAATCTGTGGATCATACTCCAGCTAGGGTGGGGGACACTTTATATAAAAAAACAAATTGATTCTCTAAAGAAAAGCAAATTTATGAAAACTAGTAAAAGAATCAATGAAACGGAGTTTGTTCAATAAAACGTCCTGTATTGATCTTTGATTTGATCTCATCTACTTTGCTAATATTTCGACAGACACTATCAACAAGCGCTTACTTAATAAACTTTTGCAAATATCTTTATGACTACTTCATAATTATTTAATAAATTTCCATTATGTGTATACGTATATATATATATACTAACATCATCATCATCATCATAACCGCATACCGTCCACCTTCCATGCCTTCATGAGTAAGATGGACGACAGGAGCCATACAGGTAGAAAAAACTACCCTGGGCTACTGTCTATTTTATCAGGTATTTTACTGCTGGATGACCTTCCAAACGCCAACCAAAAGTTTTGACCCACTGTATGACACCTTGGGCAAGTACCTTCTTCTAAATCCCATGACTAATCAAGACTTCTGAGTGGATTAAATAGAGATAATCTGTGAGAAGCACATCGTACACTGCTGGACAAAATCTGAGGACCAGTGAAATAAACTGCCAAAATGAAGTGCTTGTGTGTGTGTGTGTGTACGTGTGCATACATATATGTGTGTGTGTATGTGTGCATACATATATATGTGTGTGTTTGTGTGTATGTGTGTGTGTTTGTATGTTTCCATTTGCTTTTACTGAAAATTGCTCAGCTATGAACGATTAGATTATCATTTTCCCTGTTAATAGACAAACCATTGGAATAAGGGATCCCTTGAACAACAGGTAAGGGTTAATAAAATGAAGGGGATCCATATGCAAAAAGAATGGATTGATAATATACTCATACAACCCATGGTAGTATGGAGAAAAGGTGTAAAATGATTGCTTTATATGCATAAACGTACATATATAAGTCTATGTATGTGTATACTCATGTGCATGTGTGAGTAGCTGTATGGCATAGTGATTCGGGTGTTACCCTCACAATAGCTAGATCGTGGGTTTGATTCTTGCAATGCCCTTCCTTTCCCAAGACATCCGAATGTTCGCCTCCTTTCCTAACCAGTGGAGTGGCATCATTCAAAACGTAAAACGATGCAAAGCACATTGTGACAAGTGATGTGTAACATCTGACAGTGTATTTGATCATTTGACTACATGATTATATAGACCTGTTGAGGCAAGTGAAAATCAAATCAAATCAAATCAAATCAAATCAAACCAAATCAAAATAGATGAACATCAATGGAATTTGTATCTTTGTGGTACCAGTACCGTTGGCACACAAGAAAACCATCCGAATGTGGCCGTAGCCAGTACCGCATCGACTGGCCTCTGTGACGTGGGCACATAACAAACACCATCCGATCGTGGCCGTTCGCCAGCCTCATCTGGCACCTGTGTCGGTGGCACATAAAAACACCAACCGAAGACCCGGCAAGACTAGTCAGGCCATAACCCGTGGCCCCTACTTGGGACGTAGTCAGTCCACCTGTGCATACCTTCCTTCCTTCCTGTGACACTTGTGAAGACCTGTTGAGGCAAGTGAAAATCAAATCAAATCAAATCAAATCAAATCAAAATAGATGAACATCAATGGAATTTGTATCTTTGTGGTACCAGTCCACCTGTGCATACCTTCCTTCCTTCCTGTGACACTTGTGAAGACCTGTTGAGGCAAGTGAAAATCAAATCAAATCAAATCAAATCAAATCAAATCAAATCAAAATAGATGAACATCAATGGAATTTGTATCTTTGTGGTACCAGTGCCGGTGGCACACAAGAAAATCATCCGAACGTGGCTGTAGCCAGTACCGCATAGACTGGCCTCCGTGCTTTGGGGACGTAACAAACACCATCCGATCGTGGCCGTCCGCCAGCCTCATCTGGCACCTGTGTCAGTGGCACATAAAAACACCATCCGAGCGTGGCCGTCTGCCAGCCTCGTCTGGCACCTGTGTCGGTGGCACATAAAAACACCATCCGAGCGTGGCCGTTCGCCAGCCTCGTCTGGCACCTGTGTCGGTGGCACATAAAATCACCCACTACACTCTCGGAGTGGTTGGCGTTAGGAAGGGCATCCAGCTGTAGAAACACTGCCAGATCTGACTGGCCTGGTGCAGCCATCGGGCTCCCCAGACCCCAGTTGAACCGTCCAACCCATGCTAGCATGGAAAACGGACGCTAAATGATGATGATGATGATGATGATATATATATATATGTGTGTGTGTGTGTGATCATCATCATCATCATCGTTTAACGTCCGTTCTCCATGCTAGCATGTGTTGGACAGTTCGACCGGGGATCTGGGAAGCCAGAAGGCTGCACCAGACTCCAGTGTTATCTGGCAATGTTTCTACAGCTGGAGGCCCTTCCTAACACCAACCACTCCATGAGTGTAGTGGGTGCTTTTTACGTGCCACCTGCACAGGTGCCAGGCGAGGCTGGCAACGGCCACGGTCGGATTGGTGTATTTTACGTGCCACCGGCACGGAGGCCAGTCGAGGCGGCGCTGGCATCGGCCACGAGTCGGATAGTGCTTTTTACGTACCACCAGACCAGGGATCCTGGCTGGTTCAATTCGATTTCTATTTCGATTTCGCTTGCCCCAACATGTCTTCGCAAGCAAAGGGGGTTGGCATGGGTGTCTGTCATCGGATGAGGTTCTATATCGACTTCGCTTGCCTCAACAGGTCTTTGTGTCCAAGGGAGGAAAGGCATGCATAAGTGGGCTGGGCTCACTTGACCTGCCTGGTCTTCTCACGTACAGAATATTTCCAAAGGTCTCGGTCGCTGGTCATTTCCTCAGTGAGGCCTAAAGTTCGAAGGTCGTGCTTCACCACCTCGTCCCAGGTTTTCCTGGGTCTACCTCTTCCACGGGTTCCCTCAACTGCTAGGGATTGGCACTTTCTCACACACCTATCTTCATCCATTCTCGCCACATGACCATACCAGAGCAATCATCTCTCTTGCACACCACAACTGATGCTTCTTAGGTACAACTAATGCTTCTCAAGGTACTAACGCTCTGTCGAGTATGTACACTGACATTACACATCCATCGGAGCATACTGGCTTCATTCCTCACAAGCTTACGCATGTCCTCAGCAGTCACGGCCCATTTTTCACTGCCATGTAGCATGGCTGTTCGTACACCTGCATCATACAGTCTGCCTTTTACTCTGAGCGAGAGGCCTTTAGTCACCAGCAGAGGTAAGAGCTCCCTAAACTTTGCCCAGGCTATTCTTATTCTAGCAGTTACACTTTCAGCGCACCCACCCCCACAACTGACTTGGTCACCTAGATAACGGAAGCTATCAACAACTTATAGTTTTTTTCCCCTGGAAAGTGACGGAAGTTGTTTTCTGCAGATTTTCGGAGGTTAATGCTCCCGAGCATCTGCCACATACAAAAACTATCTTCCCAGTTAGCCTACCTTTGACATTGCTGCACCTCTTATGTGTCCATAGCTTACACTGGGTACATCTTATAGAGTTTCTACCCACACCTTTTCTACAGATTGAACAGGGCCATCTTCCTGAAGACATTTGTGGATTGTCTACCTTCCAACTTATTACGACTTTGGTTTTAGCTAGATTGACTCTAAGGCCCCTCGATTCTAGGCCCTCCTTCCACACCTGGAACTTCTCCTCCAGTTCTGATAGTGACTCAGCAATTAGAGCAAGGTCGTCAGCATAGAGGAGCTCCCAGGGGCAACCTGTCTTGAATTCCTCCGTAATTGCCTGGAGGACTATGATAAATAGGAGGGGGTTGAGCACTGAACCCTGGTGGACCCCAACCTCTACTTTGAATTCTTCTGTGTACATGTTGCCAACCCTAACCTTACTTACGGCATCTCTGTACATGGCTTGCACAGCCCTCACCAGCCATTCATCTATCCCTAGTTTCCTCATTGACCACCAGATAAGGGATCGGGGGACCCTATCAAAGGCTTTCTCCATGTCAACGAAAGCCAGGTACAGGGGCTTATCTTTGGCTAAGTATTTCTCCTGCAGCTGCCTTACCAGGAATATAGCATCAGAGGTACTTTTCCCTGGCACGAACCCAAACTGCATCTCATCTAAACTAACTCTCTCTCTAATTAGTTGGGCTATGACCCTCTCCGTAACCTTCATCACCTGATCCAACAGCTTGATACCTCTGTAATTATTTGTATCTAGGGCATCACCTTTACCTTTGTAGCAGTTGACTAGTATGCTGCCACACCAGTCATTCGGTATGACTCCTTCGTGTATCACCTGGTTGACTATACGGGTGACTAGGTTATAGCCGACACTGCCAGATATTTTGAGCATCTCTGCAGTAATTCCTGATGGGCCTGGGGCTTTCCCTGTCTTCATGCTTCTAATTGCTTTAACTACCAAAGAATTTTCAACTCGGATGGCTGGTCCCTCTGTTGGGTTGACATTCGGCAGACTCTCTTTATCCCATTCATTTTCTTTATTCAGCAACCTTTCATAGTGGCATCTCCAAACCTCTCTCTTTGCATCCTCATTTAGCGCAAGTGAACCATCATCCGTGCGAACACACTTCTCTCCTACCACATCACGATTCTCTCTCACACACTGTCTTGCAACATGAAATACCTCAAGTCTTTTATCCTCACGGCTCAGAACATTGGCAAATTTTTTCTTATCCGCTTCCCCTCTGGCTAAATAAACCTGTCTCCTAGCTTCCCTTCTGGCTGTCTGATACAATTCCCTGCTACCACCGTTCTTCCAGTCCTTCCAAGCCTGTCTCTTTTGTCTAATAGCCCTGTCAACCACAGTGTTCCACCACCATGTTACTCTGGGTCGAGCTGGTACTTTGCTCCATCCACAGATCTGGTCAGTGGCTGTCAGCAGATTGTCCCGTAGAAATCTCCAGTTGTCTTCCACATTAAATGAAGCTATATCCCCTTCTATTTTGTCAAAGGCTTCGAGTAATATGTCTCTAAATCTCTGTCCATTTGCAGGATCTTTAAGCTTCCAGACCCTTCTCCTCCAAGCTGGTCTTCTTCTGGGCAACCATTTAGCTCTGATCCTGAAGTCGCTAACTACTAATCTATGTTGAGGAGTACATTCTTCGCCTGGAAAGGTTTTGGCATTTGTAAGCAGCCCTCTTTCCCTTTTTCTGGCAAGGATGTAGTTAATCTGGCTAGTGTGTCTGCCAGAACGGTAGGTGACTAGGTGAGAGGTGGGTTTCCTGAAGTTGGTATTGCAGACCATAAGGTCATTTGCATCGCAGAACTCCAGCAGCCTGGTTCCCTCCTCATTACGAGAGCCAAAACCGTAGCCTCCATGAACGCCATGGAAGCCCCCGACATACCGACCAACATGTCCATTAAAATCCCCTGCCACGAAGAGAAGGTCACTGTCATATGTCAACGAGGTAGTCCGCAATAGGGTGTCATAGAATTGGTCTTTTTGTCCTTCCGGTAGCCCTGGTTGAGGGGCATATGCCGAGATGATGGTAGCTGAACTATGGTGAATGACTAATCTAATTTTAATTACTCTGTCACTTACTCTGACTACCTCGATTACCTTATCTACCCATTTCTCCGCAAGAAGTATACCCACGCCCCCGACCCCGTCAGTGTTCCCTGCCCAAAAATCTTGTACCTGTGTTCCTTGCCTGTGAGTGTGTTCCTTGTATATGTATATATAAATATACCTTCAGCACATCCTTCAGTGAGGTGAAAGCTCTCCATCCTGCTCTTAACCTTCGCAACATCTCATTCTCCATCTTTCACCTCTAGTCACTTCTTGACCGAGATAGACATAGCTGTCCACCTCTTCTATTTCGTCGCTTCCGACTGCTAGATGACCGATTGATACGCCTTCAGACCCTATGTACTTGGTTTTCATACAGTTGATCTTCAAGCCGAGTGCCGAACCTCTCGAATCCAGTTCGTCCAGCAATGGTCTACAGGTGATCGGTGATCTCCACTGTCAGCGTTATGTTGTAACGCTGATGTTGGGAATCTGGCTAAGAGATCACACATGGAATGAGGAAATCTGGAATAGATCTGAAGTGAAGGACATCATCGCCGAAAACCACTAAGTAAATCTACAATGGGCTGGTCATGTCGCAAGGTTCACAGACCATCGGTGGACCTGTGCAGTTGTATGGTGGTACCCGTGCAAACGGAAGTGACCACTCAGGAAGACCTCCAGTCAGATGTGAAGATGATTTAATAAAAATGTTTAGAACAGAAAAAATAGGAGAGCAGGAGAGGAAGGGAGCAAATTTTATGGGTAGCGGAGCCAAATCGGTACCAGACAGCCTGGCCGATATATATATATATACACTCACGAGTAACATCACCACCACACCACTAACAGAACACCCCTGCACACTGTTCAGCTCACTGCCCAAACCACACACCATCATGCACACAACAGCTCCTACACACATGCACTGACGTATATACATGTGCACACACCATTCAAACAAACACACATTAACTGCTACACACAACCGTTTGCATACACACACACAAGCACATGCTATATGCAGCTTCACACACATACAAATACACGAAACACCATTCTACACAATGCCCACATTAGGATACTTCTACATATACACACACATGCGCTCCCTTACGTACACGCAGACCCACATAATTTTAAGCTCCCCTACACATACATTCACACGCACTCGTCCCCTTTTACACATGCACACCCACACATCCTTCTTAAATGCACAGTCGCCCTTACGCAACCTAGTTCAGCAGGGGCAGCATTATTTGCCCCCTTTATCTCAAACTCGTTCTTCCAGGAATTTCATCATGTTCAACCGTTAATTCCTACACATTTTCTCTCTCTCCTTTATTTTCGTTCCCTCTCCATTTCCCCCCTCAATCCTTTCTGTCGAAGAGCGTAGGTTCTAAACATCAAAGACTTCCCGGTTAATATAGGGCGTAACAAATATCAGAAAATCAAAAAAAAAATGTGTGTAATAGGTGTAAAACAACTTCCTATGAACGAATATGAAAAAAAAAATTCGCGCACGCGAAAGGGGGGTGGGGGAGAGGCCTCGGAAAATTCACATCGGGAAGTTCCGAAAGCGTCTGAGGAGCTGACCCGGGCACAAAAACAGAAACAAAAACAGCGTAATAGGTGTAAAACAACTTGCTCTAAACGACTATCATGAAAAAAATGCGCGCTCGCGAAAGGGGGGTGGGGGAGAGGCTTCGGAAATTTCACATCTTCAGTCCACGGCCTTTAAACTAAGAAAAAATAGTGTAATTGGTGTAAAACTACTGTTCTAAACGAGTATCAAGAACACACACTCACACATGAATCATAAACTCCGTATTTCGCAAAAAAAAAAAAATAAAGAGAAGAAATTCTGGAAAAAGTGAAGAAATGTTGGATCTCATTCCTTGGTTAAAGCTATTTTAACATTAAATTTATGCTTTTCTTTGAAATAGTTCAGATATATGCAATTCTTTTCACTTATTAAGATGCATTTATCAGAAAAAAAGAGACAGAAAAAATTATTATTTTGTGTCAATCCTTCCCTAATATCCTTTATTAATTAGTTTTGGCGTGTATTTTTTTCCCAATTTATTCTTTCACCTTTACAACACTGTTTAGTAAAGCAATTAATTATCTTTATAATTTGCATATTTGACTTATTAATCAAAATTCTCTAGATGTAATATATACTAAGTAATGCATCCTTCATTTATGTGTTCCGTTCTGTATTATGCATGCGTGACTGTTTATATGTAAGTGTGTTTAACTGTGCACATGAATGTGAATATTAAGAACATATTTATTTACTATGATTGTTATTTTCAGAACAAATAAATCTTTTGGCTGTTATGTTATTGATGTTATTATTATTGCTAGTTAAAGGGTGGTGACTTGGCTGAATATTTTGAGTCTTGTAGTATGTAGTTGTGTTAGTCAATATTCTGAGTTCAAATCCAACTCATTTCTTTATCATCATTATCGATGGACCACTCAAAGAGGTATGTATACATTATCATTTTCGTAACATAATTTCTGTAGTATTTCAAGATGTTTCTGACACGTATTTTGATTCACATGGCGGAGATCCAACATTTCTTCACTTTTTCCAGAATTTCTTCTCTTTATTTTTTTTTTGCGAAATACGGAGTTATGATTCATGTGTGAGTGTGTGTTCTTGATACTCGTTTAGAACAAGTAGTTTTACACCAATTACACTATTTTTTCTTAGTTTAAAGGCCGTGGACTGAAGATGTGAAATTTCCGAAGCCTCTCCCCCACCCCCCTTTCGCGAGCGCGCATTTTTTTCATGATAGTCGTTTAGAGCAAGTTGTTTTACACCTATTACGCTGTTTTGTTTTTGTTTTTGTGCCCGGTTCAGACGCTTTCGGAAATTCCCGATATAAATATTCCGAGGCCTCTCCCCCACCCCTCTTTCGCGAGAGCGCATTTTTTTTTTTCATATTCGTTTAGAGCAAGTTGTTTTACACATATTACACTATTTTTTTTTTGTTTTGGTGCCCGGGTCAGCTCCTCAGACGCTTTCGGAACTTCCCGATGTGAATTTTCCGAGGCCTCTCCCCACTCCCCTTTCGCGTGCGCGAATTTTTTTTTTCATATTCGTTCATAGGAAGTTGTTTTACACCTATTACACACATTTTTTTTTGATTTTCTGATATTTGTTACGCCCTATATTAACCGACTTCCCAATTTTTCCCGAGCGTCAAGGGAATACACCTTCTTGTTGTGCCCTCACCTGTCTTCGTCTTTTGTTTACTGTAAATTTATGTGTGTGTGTGTCTGTGCGTGTGTTTACTTAAGGTTGGAATGTAGAACTTTTACTTGTGAAGAGTATCTACTAGTAATCTTTAACTAAGATCTTAATACATAAGCATTACGAAAGATGTTTTATGAATACATTTGTGTACACTACACGCCGAGACAAAGGCCGGGTGGCTGCTAGTATATATTATACACACACATACATGCATACATACGCATAGCAGACTTAATAACATAGGCTAAAAGAAAAATAACAGAGGGAGGAAGCGGAGGCATTGAAATAAACACTGGGTTTACAATTTGAAGTTCGGAAGTGTGGAAGTTGTAAAGATAATTTATGGACAGGTCAGAAAGAAAGCTAAAACAGCAAAAGGAGTGGGAGGGAGTTACTGTTACAGATAATATATACATGAAACTTTTACACACACACACACAAATTCACTTTTAATTTATAGACACACATTAATTTATAGAGTACTACCTAAGAAGAGTGGTCCCGGTGCGCGCAATCGCGTACTAGCGCATCCGAGCTAGCTAGTCGATCTTTACTTTGTGTTTTTGCGTTTCATTTACTTTGCTAGGTAGTCGTTGTAGGATCGACTAGTCACGACTAGCTAGCGCGGATGCGCGAGTACGCGAGTGCGCGCACCAGGACCACTCTTCTTAATTAAATGGTACCCAGTTTCCACAGCGCAGAAATCCACCCTTGTTAAAACATATACACAAAACCCTACCATTTCAGGCTGACTTAATAGAGACCCTACTCTGTGTTACCTCCACCTCTGTCCCCCAACAAAGCGGCCACGCCCTTGTAAGTTTCGTAACGAAAAACAAAATCATTAATTTCCTAATTGGATCACGCACATTTACGATAATTAATATCGTATCATTAATTTATAGACACACAGACAGATGAAAGGATGTTCATTGAAGCGTTAAATGGCCCCAAATGAAATTAAAATGCCTTACCTCAGTTTAGTTTTGAACCGGTAGCAACGTACCCGGGGTCCCAATTAATTTCAAATTTTCTGTTGCCGGAAGTAGATTAAAGGTCGGATAGGAGATGGCAAGTAAGTGGAGATAACTCTCCAAATTTTATTTTGATCTAAAATACTTTTCTTTCATTTCAAAGTTTCTAATATTTACATTCTTTGTTTAGAAAGCATCTTTCCCAATGTAATTCCTCCCCCCTCTCTCTCTCCTTCTCTCTCTTCCCTCTTTCTCTGAGGACTTCACACTCTATAAGGATTCTCTCATATACATACATACACACACGCATACACATATATCTCCCACATAAATATGTGTATAATTCTATGTCACCTTCTCTCTCTCTCTCTCTCTCTCTCTCGCTCGCTATTCTATCTCTCTCTCCTTTATATATATATATATATATCCTGGCGCAGCGTAACCACCACAGGAGCCTAGACAGCTGAGGAGAGACGGATTCAGTCAGCAGAACAGAAACGCCAGGTGCGGAAAGCCAGAGCACCTGCACCAAGCCAGAGCACATTCCTAACCACTTTAGTCTATTTTATACGAATATAAACTCACACATATATGTCTAAAGCATTAAAGATATTTAGACATAATATAGTTTTATATATATGTATATATATATATATATATATATATATATATATATATATATATATACCACCCAGCGAACTTCCACCATGGGTCATCACAATTGCTTAAGGTTAAAATGAATTCCTCGCTCTTTCGGAAACATCAAATTCTGTATGACCGCTTTCCACCACTTTGATCTGTTTTTTGTATTGAATACGTATCGCCACCGTGGGCCACTGCATCGAACACTTTGAACATATACTTCAAACTATATATCAACTATACATGAACTCTAAGATGTCTGACTCCGTTGTGTATTATAAATGAATTTCTTGTGTTTGACGGTATGAGCTGTCTCTTTTTATATATAACTTTTTTTGATAAGGTTCATTTCAGGAACTGAAACATGTTATAATGTATATTAACATTAAAAATTGTATAATACAGCAGCATTTTCGACTTCATTTTTACAAATATATATATATATATATATATATATATATGTGGGTGTGGGTGTGTGTGTGTGTGTGGTGTGTGTGTGTGTATGTATGTGTGCGTGTGGTGGTGTGTGTGTATGAGTGTGTGTGTGTATGTGTGTGTGGTGTGTGTATGTGTGTTGTGTGTGTGTGTGTGTGTGTGTGTGTGTATGTGTGTGTGTGTATGGTGTGTGTGTGTGTATGTATGTGTGTGTGTGTGTGTGTGTATATATATATTTAATAATATAAGGGTAAATATTAATTAATTTTAAAAAACCAACAATTATTCCCGGGTAGATTTCGGTATGTAAATATAACTATTATCGGTAGGACCTTTTAAAAAATTTATATATATATATAAAAGAGCAAGCAACAGGTTGCTTAGCCACATACCGTAAAAAATAGAAATAGCAGTCAAAGACCGTTTATTCTATCTTATACAAATATAACTCCACTAGAAATAGCAGTCAAAGACCGTTATTTCTATTTTATACAAATATAACTCCACATACATGTATATGGAGTTATATGTGGAGTTATATTTGTATAAAATAGAAATAAACGGTCTTGACTGCTATTTCTATTTTTTTCGGTATGTGGCTAAGCAACCTGTTACTTGCTCTTTTATATATATATATAATTTTTTAAAAAAAGTTCCTACCGATAATAGTTATATTTACATACCGAATCTACCGGAATAAATGTTGTTTTTTTAAAATTAACAATTATTACCTTATATTATTAAATATATATATATACACACACACACACACACATACACACACACACACACACACACCACACACACACACACACACACATATATATATATCATATATTATATATATATATTATATATAATATATATCCATATATATAAAAATATATTATGTCTAAACATCTTTAATGCTTTAGACATTTCCCTACCAAGAGCATTTATTTGAAATATTGTATCTCATTGAATATATTCATTAACCATACACACACTCTCTCTCTCTCTCTCTCACACCACACAACATACGTATATATATTATATTATATATTATATATATATATATATATATATATATATATATATATATATGTAAGCGCAGGAGTGGCTGTGTGGTAAGTAGCTTGCTAACCAACCACTGGTTCAGTCCCACTGCGTGGCACCTTGGGCAAGTGTCTTCTGCTATAGCCCTGGGCCGACCAATGCCTTGTGAGTGGATTTGGTAGACGGAAACTGAAAGAAGCCTGTCGTATATATATATGTATATATATATATATATGTGTGTGTGTGTGTATGTGTGTGTTTGTGTGTCTGTGTTTGTTCCCCTAGCATTGCTTGACAACCGTTGCTGGTGTGTTTACGTCCCCGTCACTTAGCGGTTCGGCAAAAGGGACCGATAGAATAAGTACTGGGCTTACAAAGAATAAGTCCCGGGGTCGATTTGCTCGACTAAAGGCGGTGTAAAGAGAGTAAAAGAGAAAGAGAGTATATACATATACATATATATTTCTTATTGCCCACAAAGGGCCAAACATAGAGGGGACAGACACCAGTGCGTAACTGGTACTTTATTTACCGACCCCAAAAGGCTGAAAGGCAAAGTCGACCTCGGCGGAATTTGAACTCACAACGTAACGACAGACGAAATACGGCTACGCATTTCGCCCAGACTGCTAACGTTTCTGCCATGCGTGTATAATACACACACACACACACACACACACACACACACGTATCTATATATACATAATACACAAGTATGTCTGTGTGTGAATTGTGTTGTCTGTGTGTGTGTGTGTGTGTGTGTGTGTGTATGATCATGTTACTACAATGCATAGACGTAGGCCAATAAAACCGCAACGCGCCTTTAACAACAAAATGTGTTCGGCTTTTATTGCTCACGAAATCCAAAACGATTTCAATGGGTTAATAATATACAATCAACATGCGTAGGTGTTGCCCACCCTTTCTCTCTTCCTATCTCTCTCTCTCTCTCTCTCTCTGTCACACCCATACATATACACATAGCTCTTTGGACAATTAAGGTAAAACTAGGTCACAGCTGTAATTTCAGAAATTCCTCTGAGTGAAGGAGTGACAGAATATTGAGAGATAAGAATGAAAGGCAACCAACAAAGAGAAAATACAATGAGTCGCTTTATTGGCTGCCCTGA
Organism: Octopus sinensis; assembly: GCF_006345805.1. Classification (NCBI taxonomy): domain Eukaryota; kingdom Metazoa; phylum Mollusca; class Cephalopoda; order Octopoda; family Octopodidae; genus Octopus; species Octopus sinensis. The sequence goes on from NC_043023.1 coordinate 21,255,926, forward strand.
ATGACCTCCTGCTTAACATTAAATATATTCTTAAGAACTGAATACAATTTATTCATCCGCGCGACCCAGAGCCAGAATGAAATGGCTTTTGGGAGTCCTACACCTGGAAATATTCTGTCTTTCTGCAAGGTACAGATTTTTCTTGTCTTATATCTTGTCATAAGATAGAGTTTACGTATCTGTGTATGGATAGGTGGATAGATGCATGTTTATATATTATTGTTATGTTACAATACAACATAGAGATTCGTTACCCAGACATAAACAGACAAATTGATGAAATCACGAACGTAGATTCAGTTGTATATACACTGACATCCATGCTTTTAAATGTCTCTCTGCCTGCCTCTCTGCCTACCTATCTATATCTGTCTCTATCTATTCATATATCTGCTCTCTCTCTGCTCTCTCTCTCTCTATTTACATACTATTTCTCTCTCTATCGTTCTCTCTATCTTTCTCTCTCTCTCTCTATCTACCTCGTTATCTTTCTATCTGTCTTTCTCTTTCTCTATCTATCTCCCTCTCTATCTATCTATCTCCCTATCTCTCTCTATCTATTTATCTCCTCTCTCTCTATCTATCTATCTATCTCCTCTCTCTCTAGCTATCTATCTCCCTCTCTCTCTCTCTATCTATTTATCTCCTCTCTCTCTATCTATTATCTCTCTCTCTCCATCTATCTATCTCCTCTCTCTCTCTCTAGCTATCTATCTCCCCCTCTCTCTCTCTATCTATTTATCTCCCTCTCTCTCTAGCTAGCTATCTCCTCTCTCTCTAGCTATCTATCTCTCTCTCTCTCTATCCATTTCCCCCTCTCTCTATCTATCTCCCTCTCTCTCTTTCTATCTCCCTCTCTGTCTATCTATCTCCCTCGCTACGGAAAATGGGATTTTTTGTAGCGGTGTCAAATGAAATTGTCACCCATGGTTATGACCCTAGTATCGATCTATTGCATTTCAATCTATTTTAGGGTTAGGTTTAGAGTTATGGTTAGGGTTAGGGTTGGAGGAAGGAGAAGGGTATCTTTTTTTCTTCACAAATGTAAATAAACCCAATCTGTTTCTTAAACGAGGGACATATTCATACAGCACGGAATGTTAAAATTGCTGAAATGCTCGAAATTAAAGTCGAAATATCTTACAACATATAGAATTTTCTCAATAGTAGAAGACACTTGCCCAAGGTGCCACGCAGTGGGACTGAACCCGGAACCATGTGGTAAGTAAGCAAGCTACTTACCACACAGCCACTCCTGCGCCTATTTATTTACATTTCTGAACAAAAAAGTTATCCTTCCACCCACCCTTAACCCTAAAACAGATTGAAATGCAATAGATTGATACTAGGGTCATAATTATGGGTGACAATTTCATATGACACCGCTACAAAAAACTGCCGTTCAAACCGAAAAGATCCAAAAACTTATTTATTTTGTGTTTTATTTACTTTGCTAGGAAGTCGTTGTAGGATCGACTAGTCACGACTAGATAGCACGGACACAAAATAAATAATTTTTTAAAGCAAAGTAAATAAAACTCAAAAACGCAAAGAAAAGATCGACTAGTCATGACTAGCTAATGCGAGTGCGCGCACCGGGACCACTGTTCTCAAGTAGTACCCCATGGTTTTTATGAAATGAACTATTTTGACTTTCTTCTTTTTTTGTTTGAGTGGAATAAAAAAATCTTTTTAGTCAATTGATATTTTTTAGGTTTTTAGTCGCACGACACACTTTAGAATTCTTAGCCAATTATATAAACCTTCTTGATAAGCCATTCTGTATATCTGTATTTTTATTTGCATGTATATTTTTTACCTTCTGTATTTTTTTTTATATATGTATTCTTTTTATGTTTAAAGGCCAGGGTAGTATTTAGATCTGATCAAATGTTTGATAAGAGACGGTGTTATGTATAAAGTTGTTGACTCGAATTTCATGTTTCTTCTCTGATCGATGTTTCTTTATCTCTCTCTGTCTCAATTACACATGAGCACTTCCTTTTTGCAGCCTTATAAACCCTCTTTATCTCTATAAAAAGCGGCAAAAATTATATATGTGTGTGTGTATATAATCAGAGGTGAAAGGTTCAAATCTAGTCCCCAGATTCAAGAGGTCGTAACGTAATCCCTTTAGTCAGCTGATAGAAACGATTTATCTAAATTAAGAGAGGACATTGCCAATTTGTTATCTCTCTGGCAGTCATACAAAATGTACCAGTCAAATACTGGGGTAAAAATCAATCCATTAACACCAGTCCAATATAATCAGCATATTACGTTCATTTCTCCAAGTTTGTATGTGTCAGACGACTTCTCCAACAGTCGTTGTGGTTGTTTGTCAGGTTTAATCGCTTGTTTTCTTCCACTTGAATTCCAGGCACTTCTTTATCCAAATTTCTTTTACCATATCCCTTCTAAATCTATACTATATTGTGCACTATCACAGATTCTTCTGAGACCCAGTTTTCCCTAACCCCAGGTTTTCAACACATTAACATTACATTCTAGTGAAATATGCTCACCTCATTTCTTACCAGTTTTCATGCATCCTCTACATTAAATGCATCATTGCACTTTACAAATAACATCATGCAATCTCTCCTTCGTTGGAGACAGAATCCCTTAGTTGTCAGTAGACATAACAGTTCCCTGTACATTTTCCATCTCATTTTTCCTCTAAGCACTGCACTTTGAGAATAGACCTCCACCCACCCACTTCTAATTATGTCTCCTAGGTTAGAGAAACTATAGGTCTTTCATACTTGTTCTTACTACAAACTAATCCCGTGTATCTGCTACTTAAAAAGTCCTTCCCCAACCCTAACCCGTCCTCCCTGTAAACTTGCCTGTGATACCACTGCACCTATTGTGTTGTTTAGATAAACCATATAGAATTCCTATTAACCCCTTTTCTCTCCCCTGCATATAAATTGTGATAACTTTCCAGATGATGTAGATGTTTGAGGATGCAGGGATTCTTTCAGGACCCAAGTGTTGTAGGTGTACGGTGTAGATGTTCTGTTATTGCTTACAAACTAAAACTTTTCTCATTGCTTTGTTTACTCTTGGGCCTCTCCTGTAGGAGATTCTTTTGAAATTGTGGCCTTCAGCCAGTGAAGTAATTCCTTTTTAGGAATCAGTATTTCAAAAACTAACTTTTGAGCTGGTATCTTCTATAATATGTAATATACCTAACAGTGTTATATTTTTACTTTGTGCCGTTGAAGTCATTCCCCACTTTCGAGATATTTCTGAATTTTGATAAACTTTAATTATTTACTAATGATAGGAGGGACCACATCACAGATGACTATTTCACTCTTTGAATATGGGATGTTATCAAAACGACTGAAATTGAGTTTCTCTGAAGAGTCTCTGGAGTAACGCATCCAGCTTCGGAATTTGGGTGTGTCTCCAGGCCAAACGACTGCTTCTCTGCATTGAGAGGTCACAGCTGCTTCAATACTACCGGCATGTGATTAAAATGTCCCAGAAAAGAATCAAAAGAGGGATTCATCGAGCTGAGACAACTGACAAGAGACCTAGGGTTAAACCAAGAAAAATGTTTTGCATAAAACCCATTGTTTCAATCGGTTGTGCTTGGAAATCCTCTCAGAATGTCTAATCAAGGTTACTTTAGATAGGATCGTATGAAGGAGGTGCCTGAGGACTCTACCCCTATAACCTTCCTATGAAGAGAAGGCAAAGCATTTGAATGGATAGATGAAATGGTGTAACTATTGGTTGTCTTTGTTGATTCTTGAGCTTTTCGTATACTGCTGCCCACACAAACACTTCTCCTGCCAGTTGTTTACCAGAAGATTTCTCATGTGTTACTTTCAATTTTATTCGATTTTAAAATGTTTTCTCCAATTCCAGCTTTTATTTCAACTTGTTTGTTATTTTTCTCAAAATCTTTAGAAACAGATAACAATGTCTTCTAATTTCCGTGTTTCTTCAGTATTTCTTTCGTCTATTCACGTAATTTCTTTTCAAATCTATAATTTACATTTCACAGGTTTTATATTATCGTTAATGCTTTTTCAATTATTTCTTGTTGCATCTTTTGCAGGAAGGGAATTAGAAATTACACAAGATGACCTGGAAATCATCAAGATTGACCATTTTGGAACAAGGCTCTCAGATGCTGCTCAAATGGTTTCAAAGTTGCGATCCAGCGAAACGTACACCTCAAACATTAAAAGAAGCTCTTTTAGAAACCGAATGTTTCACGGCGCTTGAATGTTTATTATCAGACTTCAGTTGAATTTCTTGTAAATATTGCTGTTGTTTAATCCCAAGTCTACCTTCACCACACACATACCTATGATTAAATGCCTTCCATCCAGGACCATCATGTTTTCCTTGTCTAATGTGTCATTCTTTAAGATGATAAGTGATGAATAGAGTAGGATTCGGCTACTAATTCTAGCAGATATATTTACCACATGGAGATCCCTTTATTTGTTTAGCTCCCTTTTTGTTGGAGATTAACTTTGGAAATAAAGATTGAAATTTCATTTGTTGTTGGCGTTGTTGTTGTAAGCCCCGGCATGTCCCTAAATACGTCCATTGTTATATAAACAGTTTAAATATCCTGTGGGATGTTCCCAAAAATGAAGAGTGTAATTCCATTTAGTGAAACATACTTAAAATGCATATTTTGTTTTCAAGTAGAACCTCCTTGTGGACAGAATTGTCAGTAAATATACAGTTTCTATTTCTGTCAGCCAATAGTTTTACATTAGGCTTCATCCAAACTCTAGAAAGTGAAACTTACAGCTGACCACGGGAGAAGAATTGTGTTGGAAGATATATTCCAATTTGTTTAAATGCCTGTCTCTGTGCCTTGTTGCATGTCAAGGGAAAGAGTGGTTCCACAGGAAATTGTTTGTATGGTAACTATGAATGGGAACTCCATTCCTTGAGACCCATTTGGAATCCCTGAGATTGATCCTGCAAAAGAACCACAAGCAACCCCAGCAGCAATAATAAGATCTTGGAAGCAGATGATAACGTAGCCTGTGTCATTGCAATGGTCTTGTTTAGCATCTAAATTCTTCAATAACCTAATGCAGCCTCTTGTCTTTTGTGTGAGAATATGTCCATGGAAATCGTGATGGTAGGAGTTTGTTGATGAATTTGATTAGGTACAGAGCTTCAATATCAACTGTATCTGAGCTTCTGCATATCTTTACTTCGCCAAGGATCCTGGTCAATAATGAATTCATTTACAAACTGTGATATTTCATTTGTTGGAGTAATAATGGGTCTGTTTGCAAGCCACATGGGCGTGTGAAATTATTTGCAAGACAACATACATAAAACTTGACAGGCCAAAGTTGTAAAGCAGGTGATTTTGGATGCACCTAGACTTTGTTCGACAGAAATATCACCATTTCCTGCATCAAAATGGTGATTAACAAACTCTTTTTCATCAGAATGACCTTTTGCAAGAAGTCTTAGATTGGTTCCTATCTTCACTATTTCTACTCAATCCTCAAGAAATTATTTCTTTACTGCCCACAAAGGGCTAGACATAGAGGGGACAAACAAGGACAGGTCAATGGATTAAGTCGATTACATCGACCCCAGTGCGTAACTGGTACTTAATTTATCGACCCCGAAAGGATGAAAGGCAAAGGTGACATCGGCGGTATTTGAACTCAGAACGTAACGTCAGACGACATACCGCTAAGTGTTTGGCCTGGCGTGCTAACGATTCTGCCAGCTCGCCGCCCTTGAGTGATAATATTATTAACAGAATTATCATTATAATGCTTTCAATCTTTTGCACAGGGCCAGAAAGTTCGTGGGAGGGGGTAAGACGATTACCTCCGCCCCAGTACACACTGGTACCTACTTTATTGACCTGAAAGAATCAAAGACTAAGTTGACTTCGGCATTATTTGAATTCAATCACTACACTACTGATAATCTTTTCTAGTCTAGGTGCAAGTCCCGAAATTTTGGGGGAGTGGGGCCAATCGATTAGATCGACTTCAGTACGCAACAGGTACTTAATTTATCAACCCCGGAAGGATGAAAGGCAAAGTTGACCTCGGTGGAGTTTAAACTCAGAAAGTAGCAGCAGACGAAATACCTATTTCTTTACTACCCACAAGAGGCTATACACAGAGGGGACAAACAAGGACAGACAAACGGATGAAGTCGATTACATCGACACCAGTGCAAACTGGTACTTAATTTATTGACCCCTCGGCGGAATTTGAACTCAGAACGTATAGACGGACAAAGTGCCGCTAAGCGTTTAGTCTGACGTTCTAACCCTTCTGACAGATCGCCACCTCGTAGATACTACAATACTAATATCCGAATAATAAGCAATCTACAATACTAATAATTACTACAATACTAATAATAATTTATTTAACTATTTTCATCTTCCCTTCTGCCACTGAGGATAACAAATGTGTCCATTCCTTATTTTTAGAGACAATATCATCCTCAAATCCAAAGTAATTTTCCAAGAAATTCTTTCTCAAATTCTTATATTTTCTGCAGCAAGATTAAATTACGATTCTGATTTTTCTTTTAATTTCAGTTTTCCCCTGCTCCCTTCCTAACAGAATTAAGCAATATAACACATTAACACACTTTCATTGTTGTGTCATCAACAGCATTCCCAAACATTTTAACCTGCTAGAAATAACAGCCACATCTCCAGGGCTTATTTGAGTCAACGAGAGGAGGCAAAGGAGAGGACTTTCGACCTGACCCAAGACTTACACAATTCTATAGACAGGCCAGAGAAGATCTTTCGATAGGCTACACAAAGAGACTAAATTAAAATATTGGAATAAGAAATGCTTAACATTCTCAAGTTTGACAGAAAAAACACAATCATGCCAGCAAGTTACGTTTGTTGAAAAGAAATGTTTCACCCTTTAAAAGAAAATCACTCAGCCAAAATGCACAAATGATAATACTTGTGTTAACAACACAGCAAGCTTTTTCCATGAGGAAACTGTGAAAGGCAAGAAAGAAGACCAAGACAACACAACAATAACAGTAACAAACTGCCAGCATTACATGGACATGTGGCAACCACTTATGATTTCACAAACAAAAATGTGAGGAAACTCAGATTCTAAAATCACAGCTTGCATCGAAGTTTCAGCAGAACTTCACATTTTACATACGTAAAGCAAAGCATGAAAGAACAAACCCAACAAGGGTTGAGGAAAAAGACTACTGACAACATGTGGCATTCTTTCGATATGAGTCCCATTTATATCACGTGTAATTGTTTACATTTGAAGAAGACCGTCACATTCCGTAAAATTTTTATTTTTTTATATATGTGGGGTTAGGGTTAGGGGTGGGGGAAGGGTATCCTTTTTCTTCAGAAATGTAAATAAACCCAAGTGACAGTTATGTTACTAGTACCGAATGATCGCCCAACATGTTATCTGCGATCAACGAAATGCTGAGAGAACCACTAGGATACATACGTTACATTAAATACATATGTACATTAATACATACGTGCACATAGATACACGCACATATACCTATATATACATCCATACACACAAGCAAATTGATACATACACAGGTATACAAATATACATAAACATATATACATATGTACATACGTAGTGGCCGTATGGTAAGTAGCCTGCTTACCAACCACATGGTTCCGGGTTCAGTCCCACTGCGTGGCACCTTGGGTAAGAGTCTTCTACTAAAGCCTCGGACCAACCAAAGCCTTGAGAGTGGAATTGTATATATATATGTATATATATATATATATATAATATATATATATATATATATACCCTAACCTTTATTACCCTTAAGGACCACAAAGCTGAATTTATCTCTCTCTCTCTCTATATATATATATATATCCATATATGTATGGACATGTATATATGTGTTTATATGTATATATACGTATACGCACAAAGACAGTCGTACATCTCCCACAAGCACATGCGCACACACACTCCTAAAGTATTATATACACGCATGCACAGTCACACATAGCGGCACATAGAAATTGAAACAGTGTGCACCGGCGCCACCGACAGCAATAACAACATGAAGCCTTTTGACCTAATTCACACTAACTTTGTCAACAAAATACGAACCCCAAATTAATGGGAATTTAATGACATAATTTCAAACTAATTAACGACAGAAAATATTTATGAAAGATTAATGTATAGCAAGTTAATAGCGACAGACAGACAGACAAATACGTGTGTGTTGGGGGGTTATGCAGAGCCTTAGAATGTTCGATATGTTACTTTGTGCTAATCCTTCCAATTCTCTGATTTCTCAGTTCAAATCCCATCAACATCTTCTTCCTTCGTTTCAGGGTTTCAAGATCCAGTTCTGGGGTTGATGCTTCCTTTTCTCCAACTTTATCTTTCCGTTGGCCCCTTTCTCTCATTCAGGAAGAAATGAGATGATGCCTGACATGGAAGAGGATGTGTGTATATATATATATATATATAATATATATATATATATAATATATATATATATATATGTATATATACATATATATATATATATATATATATGTATTATATACATTATATATATATATACAAACATATTAGAGGGATGACCTGTAAGCGGACATCCATTATGCTAGAAGTAGATCCGCTATGGTCTTACCACTAAGAAAGAAATGTTCTCAAGAAAAATTACCAAACACCAGAACGTAGCGAGCAAGACAAATGAAAAGATACGATATATATTTATATGTATATACATATTATATATATATATATATATATAATATATATATATATAAATATGTATATACATATAAATATATGACCCCGCGGTATATATATATATATATATATATATATATATATATATATATATATATATATATATATATATATATATATATATAAAAAAATATTATGGTGAATGAAGAAATGGGGGGTTTCCTTGACAAGGCAGGCTTAGATGAACACACACACACATATAAAACATAATATAATATTTTTTTCTGCCACCCAACGGTTCTCACTGCAGTAGCCACTGACAGCCGAACGATCAAACGCACACACGTACACAAAAAATGTTTTCTACCCCTACGCCAGCACACACATATATAGAACAGTAGACACACACACGTCTCTAAGTAGATTTTTTCTCGCCCCTTATAAAACATCCATATTCCTTAAATAGTCAGAACTTTATTCTCGGTCACAAAGAACATCTACACACCCTCACCCACATGATTGACCGATGCCTGACCTGTTAAATTCTTCAGCCACCGGTTCTCAACATACTCTGATAAACAGTTTCGCCATGGGCTCTTAGGAGCCTAGTTCGATTTGTTGCTCGCAGCCTCTGTTCTGTTTTGTTTTTTCCAACGGATTTCCTATTTTCTTCCTGAAGAGAAAGACACAATATGGTCCCATTATTCAATCGG
>NC_043023.1:21267775-21295275 GCF_006345805.1 Octopus sinensis
GGCGTATCAATCGGTCATCTAGCAGTCGGAAGCGATGAAATAGAAGAGGTGGACAGCTATGTCTATCTCGGTCAAGAAGTGACTAGAGGTGAAAGATGGAGAATGAGATGTTGCGAAGGTTAAGAGCAGGATGGAGAGCTTTCACCTCACTGAAGGATTTGCTGAAGGTATATTTATATATACATATACAAGTAACACACTCACAGGCAAGGAACACAGGTACAAGATTTTTGGGCAGGGAACACTGACGGGGTCGGGGGCGTGGGTATACTTCTTGCGGAGAAATGGGTAGATAAGGTAATCGAGGTAGTCAGAGTAAGTGACAGAGTAATTAAAATTAGATTAGTCATTCACCATAGTTCAGCTACCATCATCTCGGCATATGCCCCTCAACCAGGGCTACCGGAAGGACAAAAAGACCAATTCTATGACACCCTATTGCGGACTACCTCGTTGACATATGACAGTGACCTTCTCTTCGTGGCAGGGGATTTTAATGGACATGTTGGTCGGCATGTCGGGGGCTTCCATGGCGTTCATGGAGGCTACGGTTTTGGCTCTCGTAATGAGGAGGGAACCAGGCTGCTGGAGTTCTGCGATGCAAATGACCTTATGGTCTGCAATACCAACTTCAGGAAACCCACCTCTCACCTAGTCACCTACCGTTCTGGCAGACACACTAGCCAGATTAACTACATCCTTGCCAGAAAAAGGGAAAGAGGGCTGCTTACAAATGCCAAAACCTTTCCAGGCGAAGAATGTACTCCTCAACATAGATTAGTAGTTAGCGACTTCAGGATCAGAGCTAAATGGTTGCCCAGAAGAAGACCAGCTTGGAGGAGAAGGGTCTGGAAGCTTAAAGATCCTGCAAATGGACAGAGATTTAGAGACATATTACTCGAAGCCTTTGACAAAATAGAAGGGGATATAGCTTCATTTAATGTGGAAGACAACTGGAGATTTCTACGGGACAATCTGCTGACAGCCACTGACCAGATCTGTGGATGGAGCAAAGTACCAGCTCGACCCAGAGTAACATGGTGGTGGAACACTGTGGTTGACAGGGCTATTAGACAAAAGAGACAGGCTTGGAAGGACTGGAAGAACGGTGGTAGCAGGGAATTGTATCAGACAGCCAGAAGGGAAGCTAGGAGACAGGTTTATTTAGCCAGAGGGGAAGCGGATAAGAAAAAATTTGCCAATGTTCTGAGCCGTGAGGATAAAAGACTTGAGGTATTTCATGTTGCAAGACAGTGTGTGAGAGAGAATCGTGATGTGGTAGGAGAGAAGTGTGTTCGCACGGATGATGGTTCACTTGCGCTAAATGAGGATGCAAAGAGAGAGGTTTGGAGATGCCACTATGAAAGGTTGCTGAATAAAGAAAATGAATGGGATAAAGAGAGTCTGCCGAATGTCAACCCAACAGAGGGACCAGCCATCCGAGTTGAAAATTCTTTGGTAGTTAAAGCAATTAGAAGCATGAAGACAGGGAAAGCCCCAGGCCCATCAGGAATTACTGCAGAGATGCTCAAAATATCTGGCAGTGTCGGCTATAACCTAGTCACCCGTATAGTCAACCAGGTGATACACGAAGGAGTCATACCGAATGACTGGTGTGGCAGCATACTAGTCAACTGCTACAAAGGTAAAGGTGATGCCCTAGATACAAATAATTACAGAGGTATCAAGCTGTTGGATCAGGTGATGAAGGTTACGGAGAGGGTCATAGCCCAACTAATTAGAGAGAGAGTTAGTTTAGATGAGATGCAGTTTGGGTTCGTGCCAGGGAAAAGTACCTCTGATGCTATATTCCTGGTAAGGCAGCTGCAGGAGAAATACTTAGCCAAAGATAAGCCCCTGTACCTGGCTTTCGTTGACATGGAGAAAGCCTTTGATAGGGTCCCCCGATCCCTTATCTGGTGGTCAATGAGGAAACTAGGGATAGATGAATGGCTGGTGAGGGCTGTGCAAGCCATGTACAGAGATGCCGTAAGTAAGGTTAGGGTTGGCAACATGTACACAGAAGAATTCAAAGTAGAGGTTGGGGTCCACCAGGGTTCAGTGCTCAACCCCCTCCTATTTATCATAGTCCTCCAGGCAATTACGGAGGAATTCAAGACAGGTTGCCCCTGGGAGCTCCTCTATGCTGACGACCTTGCTCTAATTGCTGAGTCACTATCAGAACTGGAGGAGAAGTTCCAGGTGTGGAAGGAGGGCCTAGAATCGAGGGGCCTTAGAGTCAATCTAGCTAAAACCAAAGTCGTAATAAGTTGGAAGGTAGACAATCCACAAATGTCTTCAGGAAGATGGCCCTGTTCAATCTGTAGAAAAGGTGTGGGTAGAAACTCTATAAGATGTACCCAGTGTAAGCTATGGACACATAAGAGGTGCAGCAATGTCAAAGGTAGGCTAACTGGGAAGATAGTTTTTGTATGTGGCAGATGCTCGGGAGCATTAACCTCCGAAAATCTGCAGAAAACAACTTCCGTCACTTTCCAGGGGAAAAAAACTATAAGTTGTTGATAGCTTCCGTTATCTAGGTGACCAAGTCAGTTGTGGGGGTGGGTGCGCTGAAAGTGTAACTGCTAGAATAAGAATAGCCTGGGCAAAGTTTAGGGAGCTCTTACCTCTGCTGGTGACTAAAGGCCTCTCGCTCAGAGTAAAAGGCAGACTGTATGATGCAGGTGTACGAACAGCCATGCTACATGGCAGTGAAAAATGGGCCGTGACTGCTGAGGACATGCGTAAGCTTGTGAGGAATGAAGCCAGTATGCTCCGATGGATGTGTAATGTCAGTGTACATACTCGACAGAGCGTTAGTACCTTGAGAAGCATTAGTTGTACCTAAGAAGCATCAGTTGTGGTGTGCAAGAGAGATGATTGCTCTGGTATGGTCATGTGGCGAGAATGGATGAAGATAGGTGTGTGAGAAAGTGCCAATCCCTAGCAGTTGAGGGAACCCGTGGAAGAGGTAGACCCAGGAAAACCTGGGACGAGGTGGTGAAGCACGACCTTCGAACTTTAGGCCTCACTGAGGAAATGACCAGCGACCGAGACCTTTGGAAATATTCTGTACGTGAGAAGACCAGGCAGGTCAAGTGAGCCCAGCCCACTTATGCATGCCTTTCCTCCCTTGGACACAAAGACCTGTTGAGGCAAGCGAAGTCGATATAGAACCTCATCCGATGACAGACACCCATGCCAACCCCCTTTGCTTGCGAAGACATGTTGGGGCAAGCGAAATCGAAATAGAAATCGAATTGAACCAGCCAGGATCCCTGGTCTGGTGGTACGTAAAAAGCACTATCCGACTCGTGGCCGATGCCAGCGCCGCCTCGACTGGCCTCCGTGCCGGTGGCACGTAAAATACACCAATCCGACCGTGGCCGTTGCCAGCCTCGCCTGGCACCTGTGCAGGTGGCACGTAAAAAGCACCCACTACACTCATGGAGTGGTTGGTGTTAGGAAGGGCCTCCAGCTGTAGAAACATTGCCAGATAACACTGGAGTCTGGTGCAGCCTTCTGGCTTCCCAGATCCCCGGTCGAACTGTCCAACACATGCTAGCATGGAGAACGGACGTTAAACGATGATGATGATGATGATCACACACACACACACATATATATATATATCATCATCATCATCATCATCATTTAGCGTCCGTTTTCCATGCTAGCATGGGTTGGACGGTTCAACTGGGGTCTGGGGAGCCCGATGGCTGCACCAGGCCAGTCAGATCTGGCAGTGTTTCTACAGCTGGATGCCCTTCCTAACGCCAACCACTCCGAGAGTGTAGTGGGTGATTTTATGTGCCACCGACACAGGTGCCAGACGAGGCTGGCGAACGGCCACGCTCGGATGGTGTTTTTATGTGCCACCGACACAGGTGCCAGACGAGGCTGGCAGACGGCCACGCTCGGATGGTGTTTTTATGTGCCACTGACACAGGTGCCAGATGAGGCTGGCGGACGGCCACGATCGGATGGTGTTTGTTACGTCCCCAAAGCACGGAGGCCAGTCTATGCGGTACTGGCTACAGCCACGTTCGGATGATTTTCTTGTGTGCCACCGGCACTGGTACCACAAAGATACAAATTCCATTGATGTTCATCTATTTTGATTTGATTTGATTTGATTTGATTTGATTTGATTTGATTTTCACTTGCCTCAACAGGTCTTCACAAGTGTCACAGGAAGGAAGGAAGGTATGCACAGGTGGACTGGTACCACAAAGATACAAATTCCATTGATGTTCATCTATTTTGATTTGATTTGATTTGATTTGATTTGATTTTCACTTGCCTCAACAGGTCTTCACAAGTGTCACAGGAAGGAAGGAAGGTATGCACAGGTGGACTGACTACGTCCCAAGTAGGGGCCACGGGTTATGGCCTGACTAGTCTTGCCGGGTCTTCGGTTGGTGTTTTTATGTGCCACCGACACAGGTGCCAGATGAGGCTGGCGAACGGCCACGATCGGATGGTGTTTGTTATGTGCCCACGTCACAGAGGCCAGTCGATGCGGTACTGGCTACGGCCACATTCGGATGGTTTTCTTGTGTGCCAACGGTACTGGTACCACAAAGATACAAATTCCATTGATGTTCATCTATTTTGATTTGGTTTGATTTGATTTGATTTGATTTGATTTGATTTTCACTTGCCTCAACAGGTCTATATAATCATGTAGTCAAATGATCAAATACACTGTCAGATGTTACACATCACTTGTCACAATGTGCTTTGCATCGTTTTACGTTTTGAATGATGCCACTCCACTGGTTAGGAAAGGAGGCGAACATTCGGATGTCTTGGGAAAGGAAGGGCATTGCAAGAATCAAACCCACGATCTAGCTATTGTGAGGGTAACACCCGAATCACTATGCCATACAGCTACTCACACATGCACACGAGTATACACATACATAGACTTATATATGTACGTTTATGCATATAAAGCAATCATTTTACACCTTTTCTCCATACTACCATGGGTTGTATGAGTATATTATCAATCCATTCTTTTTGCATATGGATCCCCTTCATTTTATTAACCCTTACCTGTTGTTCAAGGGATCCCTTATTCCAATGGTTTGTCTATTAACAGGGAAAATGATAATCTAATCGTTCATAGCTGAGCAATTTTCAGTAAAAGCAAATGGAAACATACAAACACACACACATACACACAAACACACACATATATATGTATGCACACATACACACACACATATATGTATGCACACGTACACACACACACACACAAGCACTTCATTTTGGCAGTTTATTTCACTGGTCCTCAGATTTTGTCCAGCAGTGTACGATGTGCTTCTCACAGATTATCTCTATTTAATCCACTCAGAAGTCTTGATTAGTCATGGGATTTAGAAGAAGGTACTTGCCCAAGGTGTCATACAGTGGGTCAAAACTTTTGGTTGGCGTTTGGAAGGTCATCCAGCAGTAAAATACCTGATAAAATAGACAGTAGCCCAGGGTAGTTTTTTCTACCTGTATGGCTCCTGTCGTCCATCTTACTCATGAAGGCATGGAAGGTGGACGGTATGCGGTTATGATGATGATGATGATGTTAGTATATATATATATACGTATACACATAATGGAAATTTATTAAATAATTATGAAGTAGTCATAAAGATATTTGCAAAAGTTTATTAAGTAAGCGCTTGTTGATAGTGTCTGTCGAAATATTAGCAAAGTAGATGAGATCAAATCAAAGATCAATACAGGACGTTTTATTGAACAAACTCCGTTTCATTGATTCTTTTACTAGTTTTCATAAATTTGCTTTTCTTTAGAGAATCAATTTGTTTTTTTATATAAAGTGTCCCCCACCCTAGCTGGAGTATGATCCACAGATTTATAGCTCAAGATGTAAGCAGAGGAATGTAGCTAACCTAAAGACACAACTCAATGACTGTTGTTAGGCTTATTAGTGTCAAGAAGAACATTCAGCTATGAATAATACTTTAGATAAACTGAAGTTTACAATATCAATGTTATCTTATGCAAGATTTTAGAACCATCAACTTCTGTTTATTGTTGTTTAACTTATTTTATAAGTTTTTTTAAAACTGTTTTGTTTTCTTTCTTTTTCGACTGATTTTATTCAAAAGACATAGCGAATATCAGACAGAAAATTTCGGAGGATGACATTGAAGGGTTTAAAAAATTAATAAGAAAGGATCCAACAATAGTAAGTTGTTCTGTTTATTGCCTTCTCAAATTTGATTGTTTATTATTTTATACACAATATGAAATGTTTTATACACAATATGAAAAGTAGCCACATATATTGTTCCATGATATTTCATTTCTTTCTTCACTCTTTTCTCTAATCCTCATCATCGACATTTTTCCCTGTCATCTGTAGTGGAGGAATTTAAAGTAGCAAAATGTAATGTAATGATGTACAGAGTCTCTAAGGACGAGCTTGTCAGACATGCAGGTATTACCACAAGGTGTGGGTAACTAGCACCGCTGTCGCTCAGGCTGAAGGCATGCTGGAGCTACGCGTCATAATTGGAGCTACATGTTGGGGTCGCCAGGGACTTGGCTCTTCCTATTTCCAACAATGGAAGAAAGCAGACACCAGGGAGAGGCGGGCTATGACTCAGAAAGCAATGTGGAACCAGGAGGAAGATAAAAGGAAATCAAGAGCTGTGGAGTTGGTATCTCTGGGTGCATGGACTAAATGGGATCTCCCTAAGAGGAAGCTCACATGGACTGACCTGTGGAGGCTGGAACCTTTGCACATCTCCTTCCTGCATGGAGCGGTGTATGACACACTCCCGACGCCAACAAACCTGCACAGATAAGGTTTGAGGGAAGACCAGCTGTGTAGACTTTGTGGGAAAGGGGCACTCTGGCACACATCTTGGCAGGGTGCAGAATAACACTTTCTCAAGGCAGATACAAATACTTGCTCACACCCTGGAGCAGTAAAGGTGTAAGAAACATCATCACCAAGGGAAGATAACTGCCACAATTAAGTTCGTGAAAGAGGGAGAGAAACCAGTAAAGCCAGCAAAAGCAAAACATAGCTTGCTGCAAGGGTCTCAACCATGGGATATGAAGGTAGACTTAGGGAAGAGATTGCAGTTTCCCCAGGTTGTCCATACAACCCTGAGGCCTGATGTGGTCCTGTGGTCTGAAAAAGCTGAGAAAATTATCATAATTGAACGAACAGTCACGTGGGGAGCGGGTTGTAACGAGGCCCATGAACGGAAGTGTGACAGATATAAGAACATTCTGCAGAATTGCAGGGAGAAGGTATGGCAGGTATGGATTTTCCTAGTGGAGGTTGGCTGTAGGGAATTCTTTGTCCAGTCGGCATGGAGGATTTTTACAGCAACTGTAATGAGAGGTAAGGAGGGAAGAGTGGGTGTGCACGGATGGGAGAGGCAACTGAAAGAGCCTTTTGCTGGCTTTGGTGTAAGAGAGAAGATTAACGCTGGAAGGCTTGAGGAGTTGAGGAGCAGTGAATTGGCCACCTCTGTTGACCCACCAATGGTAGGTGTTACGTTTCAGAGTCGAAACATCCGATGAACGAGGGATAACATCTGACAACATTGGTTTCTCCTGGACAAGGCAACCATTCACTTTGGTGAATAGATAAAGCACATCCTTATGGGTGTTATTAACTCTTATATATATATATATATATATGTATGTATGTGTGTGTATACTGCCAAGCAGATGTGTGTGTATTATTGAGTGGGGTTTGTGTGTATGCATGTGTATCTATGTTAGTGTGTGTCCCCAACTGCTAATTGATAACCGGTGTTGGTGTATTTGCATCCCTGTTACTTAGCACTTAAGCAAAAGAGGGCTAGAGGTTGCTGCTCATCAGACAGAAAAGGTACCACACATAAAAGACAAAATCAAGGAGGAGCCCCAGCATGGCCACAGTCTCATGACTGAAACAAGCAGAAGAGAGAAAGAAAAAGAAAGAGAAAAAAGAAGAGAGGAAGAGAAAAATAGAAGAAAGAAAAGAAAATATAGAGAGAACTATAGAGAAGACGAAAAGAGAAAAGAAACAGAGAAAGAGAGAGAGAAAAAAAGAGAGAAAAGATAAAGAGAATGAGATTGGAAAAAGAAAACGAGAGAGAAAAGAAAGAGAGAAATGAATGAGTGGGAGAGAGGAAGAAGGATAAAAATAAAACGAGAGGGAGAAAGAAGGAGAGAAAAGCGAGAAAAGAAAGAGAGAAAAGAAAGAGAGAGAGAAAAAGAAACAAGAGGAAGAAAGAGATGAAGAAGGGGGGGGGAGAAAGAGAGAAAAGAAAGAGAGAAAAGAAAGAGAGAAAAGAAAGAGAGAGAGAGAGAAAAAAAGAGAGAAAAGAAAGAGAGAGAGAAAAGACAATGAGGAAATGAGAGAGAAAGAGAGAATAGACAAAGAAAACGAGCGAAAGAGTGAAAAGAAAAAGATAGAGAGAGATAGGGAGAAGGAAAAGCAGAAAATAAAAAGAGAGAGAAAAGAAGCAGAGAGGGAGAGAGCGAGAATAGAAAAAGAGGAAGAGAGAAAGATGGAAGGTAAGAGAAGAAAAAGGGACTGAGAGAAATAAAGAGAGAAAAAGGGAGAGAGAGAGAGAGAGGAAGAAAGAGGAAAAACAAACAGTGAAAGAGAGAGAAATGAGAAAGAGATGGATAACGAGACGAAAAAGGGATAAAGAGAATGAGAGAAAAGAAAGAGGGAGAAAGAGAGAAAAGAAAGGGAGAAGGCAGGAGAGGAGAGAAAAGAAAGAGGGAGAAAGAGAGAAAAGAAAGTGAGAAGGCAAGAGAGGAGAGAAAAGAAAGGGAGAAAGAGAGAAAAGAAAGTGAGAAGGCAAGAGAGGAGAGAAAAGAAAGAGGGAGAAGAGAGAAAAGAAAGTGAGAAGGCAAGAGAGGAGAGAAAGAAAAAAGTAAGTCCCTTAAAGGGAGAAAAGGAAAAGAGGGAAAGAAAAGAAAAAGGAAATGACAAAGAGACAGAGAAAGAGAGGGAGAGGGAGGAAGAGAGAAAAAGAGAAGAGAAAAATTGCCAGAGAAAAGAGATAACAGAGAGAAAGAGGAAGAGAGAGACAAAGAGAGAAAGAGGGGGAAAAAAGGAGAGAGATAAAGAAGAGAGAAAAGTAAAGCAGGAGAGAAAGTGATAAAAGAAAAGAGAGATAAAAAGAGAGGAAGGAAAGAAAGAGAAAGAGAGAACAAATACTAAGAGACATAGAGAGAGAGAAAGATAGAAAGGAAAATGTGAGAGAGAGAGGAAAAGAAAAGAGAAAAGCGTTTCTACATATTCACTGAAACCACGGGTCTCCCATAAATATGAAAGAATTTGCCTCGGCTACTCTAGCAATAACATCCCCACGTCATCCAACGAACTATACACCCGTATGCAGCTGGAAAAGCTATTGGACGTGATTAGGCGTATGAGGCGAAGGGCTTTTCTACCCTCCATATTTAGAAGAGGTCTTAGGCCAACAGGTTTTGGGGTCTAATGATACGCCATGAAGCTAAATCCTTTTTGGACCGGAGACCAAGGGTAATCCCGGAAACTGGCCTTCCCCGGTTTTAAAATATACACTGCTCTACATCTTAGAGTGTGCTTCTTCTCCGGATTTATCTTTTCTGCAAACAAAACAAATATATACGTAGGTATGTCATTATTCAGTTTATTTCCAGATATTCTATTTTTCACTTTATGTCAACATCCGCTGGACAGCTAATTCCCACAACTGTGAACAGTTTCTCTATATATGTATGTATGTATGTCTGCACACACACACACACACACGTTGTGATATAATTGTCACTTAGTCTACCTCAGGAATTTCAGGGTTTTTTGAGTTTTATTACAAATGGGGGATTGGGAAATGGAGTATTGACCCATTTTGCATCGGACCCTTGTGGTTTGGATGTGTTGCATCCTCCGGTACAGATTCATTGCATCTGGTGTCTTGTTTTACAGAAGAAACCTCACTAAATATTCTCGGTTTCGCTTGGCATGTTGTTGCCAGGAGGTTGTTGGCTATAATGCTATAATCCAAGAACCTACTGACAACAACAGCATACCAAGCGATACCGAGAACTCTCCCACCCACAAGGAATCGATGCAAGATGGGTCAAACCAATTGTTGTGATGAATAAATTTTCTCGTGAACTTCATTTTACATATTCCTCATTCAACATATATATTTATATATCCAACAGTAATGTATATAAATCTCTCTCTCTCTCCTATATATATATATATATATATATATTTGAGTGTGTTTCTGTGTATGTGTGTGTGCACACGCATTAATTTCATGGGGGTGGACACTAACCACCTCAACAGTTTTATGAACTTCTTATTAATTATAACAACATCAAAAGTATACTTTAGAAATTTTAATTCTTCTTTACTAGTCTTGATCTGTTAATCATGTGTTCACTCGTGTTCAGCTCCCCTAAAACTTACTATAGTTAGGAATAAAGGTAGATTAAGCTGAAACAATCTATTTAGGACATCTTTATCCTGTCTAGAACACATTCTCAAAGCAACATCTAGAGGATCTTACGAAGGTTGATTTTACGGGCAAACATCAAATGTACATGATCAGTTTGATCAAGTATACAGTAGAAGACAATAATGACACATTGATATCCATCCTGATTTTCATGTAAATTTTCATTTTCTATTTTTACTTCCACAAAGGGTTCACTTCAGTTGGATATTCGGAACAAAAATAAAATGACACCATTGCTTGAAGCCGTTTCCCGGGGTCACCTCGGAATGACACACAAGCTAATAGCCCTGGGTGCAAGCATAAATGCTGTTGATGGTGAAGGTAACAGCTGTTTGCACCTTGCCATGGAAACAGAAGTGTTTAATTCCGAGGGTGCACCCATGGATTTACTAAACGAAGTAAGTTTTTAAATTGTTTGTGTGTGTATATATATATCATCATCATCATCATCATCATCATTTAACGTCCGATGATGATGATGATGATGATATATATATATATATATATATATGTATATATATATATATGTGTGTGTGTGTGTGTATATGTGTGTGAATGTGTGTATTTGTGAGTCTTTGTGGGAGTGTGTGAGAGAGACAGACAGACAGACAGACAAGCTTTGCGTGTCACGTATCAATTCTCCCCTATCAACCCCATCCTCCATTACCATTCCGGGATCTAGTCTCCCCTTGTGACCCGAGTGATATTATGTAACAAACAATATTCCATCTCCTTTCACTCTCAAAGATGTCATCTCACCACGGTCGAGAGGTGACCCTTCTCAGTTGTTGGACATATAAACACAGCCATCACAATGAGACGGAGAAGTGGACTATTTAATAGAGGAGATATTATTCTCAATTAACAATGATGCAGGATAGAAGAGATGTCTGAGCTTTATAGTGCTGGTGCCATGGTAAATACAGCCAGTCCATTCTATGAAGTATTCTGAGTGAAACTGCTCTCTATCCTACTTCTTGCACACGACATGAATCCACTGACTTCTTGTGGACATGTCATAAGAATGTTCAATGTTAGGACACTAGAGAATGAATACAATAAAGCATGGTCCTTAGTGAGATTTCATGTATTTAAGTTCTGTACTTAGGCACACACACACTCATGTACACATACACACACAAGTAATGATTTTGAGTTTGAGTATATATCTTGTAAAATGCTGTTTAAAGCCCGTTCACTGTATTCGGCTATCTGATGTCAGCAACAGTATGGACTTCAATTCTACTGGACTTTTTGCTGTCATCTCAAAAATGAAGCAGTTTTTTATAATTCTTATATTTTTCAAAATTAAGATAAACAAAGTACTTTTTTCTGTTAATCTAAAACATGTTCTCCTTCATTTTCTACAATGCTCTTCCATCTATCTGGTAGACTTGCGAGTCGCCTCTTCCAAAATTCACTTGTCCGTGATTAAAAATACTCCTCCATTACTTTTCTGACTTGACACTAATTCCTGCTTCCTTTACTTCACCGTCATCATTCAAAGATGCTTCTTGCTTAATTATGGAAACATTATTGATATGTTTGGTCATGTCTGTGTGGTATTGACTTTGTTATGTTATAGGTGTTTTTGTTTCTGATATAACTTATGTTCTATCTTCTCATGTTGTGTTATATTTATATATACAATACTCTTTCTTATGGCCACACGGTCGCCTTTATCAAGCCAATTATATAGATAGGTTCTTGTTGGTTTGTTCTTCCTATATTTGACTTTTCTATTGAATATATTGTGATATTTGTGATTGACAAGTAAATATTTACTCATTAATTATCAATGAGCTTGATGTTAATCAATACGGTTTGTCCTGCTCAATGTAATGACAATATATTTAGAGGGTGTCTCAGTGTTGAAAATAAAGTAAAAGCATAAAAATGGGAAATGGACTCAATTAAAGATTATGTAGGAACTCAATACTTTGTAATTGCTTTAATTAGTGGATAAACAACCTATGAGTAAATTTAGATGAACTTTTGTGTAATTAGGGGCATTTGTTATGAATCTTTGTGTAATATTGTCATCATTTTATATTTCATTATTTGTAGTGCTGCACTGCCACCAACCTAAAAAAGAAAAGAAGTCTCTCTGGTATAGTGGTTGCGAGATATCTCGCCAGCCAGGGAGCTGACTTTCACCATAAAAACAACAAAAATAACAGACCATTGGACCTCATTAAGGACCCAAATTTGAGAAAAAACTTAGAAACATTTTTACAACCACAGTAAGTATTTCCTGGCTATGGAACGGATAAACCAGTACATTTCCTATTTTGTATATAATCATATTTATATGTTTATTTCGTTTCAATTCTACGATATACATTATACTGTCGCTAGTGTCTTTGTCAAAGGCCACACAATAAACAATATGCAGTTGTTAGGAGATCAAAGAAAGAACACGATTTTGATTACATTCACATGATTCGTAGTGTTGACATTTATACTTCACTGTCCACCCCCACCTACTCCTCTTCGTTCCCTATTTTAAAGATTTGTGATCAATAGGAAAATATAGATCTAAATAATGAAGTGAATGAATTCCATTTTGAAACTGTTACTTAGAATTAAGTGGAATTTATCTGTCTACCAACAACTTTTTCTCACTCTTCTAAGTCCGAATCAGTCAATATTTCAAATGATTTCATAGAAAAATAACCTACAAACACACACCAACAGTGTATATATTATATTTCTGCAAATACTGATGGAATATTGCCACATATCTTCATAGAAGAAAAAAAACTGCCTGGAAACGTAAATAATTCAAGTAACACATATACCATTACTAGGTGTTTTAGTCGCCTTTCACTCCCGTATTTTATAAGATTTGGCAATTTCTTTGCCATACATCTCTCTGTATTTGCTACTTAAGAAGCAGACACATTTCCCCCTTAGTGAATATACAAAGCTTTCTTTGTCTGTTGAAATTCAAATATTACTTTTTACTTGTTTCAGTCATTTGACTGCGGCCATGCTGGAGCACTGCCTTTAGTCGAAAAAAACGGCCCCAGAACTTATTATTTGTAAGCCTAGTACTTATTTGCCGAAACGCTAGATTACGGGAATATAAACACACCAACATCGGTTGTGAAGCGATGGTGGAGGGACAAACACAGACAGACAAATACACACACAAACACACACACACATATATATATATATATATATATATATGTGCGACGGGCTTCTTTCAGTTTCCCTCTACCAAATCCACTCAAAAAGCTTTGGTCAGTCCGAAGCTACACGTGCCCAAAATGCCACTCAGTGGGACTGAACCCAGAACCATGTGGTTGGTAAGCAAGCTACTTACCACACAACTACTCCTGCGCCTATTGTTCATAGATATTGATTTTTGGATTGTATAAATATTGATCTGTTTTCTTCAATTGACAAGCTTCAGAAGATTTTATTTGCTTTTACAAATAATCGTTTATATGAATGTTGTTATTATAATAATAATAATAATAATAAGAAGAAGAAGAAGAAGAAGTCTACAGAGCGCAGCTGATATTATTGGAAAGGGGCAAAATAAGGGACAGAAAACTAGAACTACATGCACGATACATATAATAAAGCCTCCCAAAATCATGGTGGAAAATATCTCATCAGCATTGCCCAAATGATGTTTGCATCAGCTTTAAGATATACCCAAGGCCTGGGCCCTGTATTATCTGCCCACAGCATAAATCAAACTCGCATCACTTAACAACAATACGGCAAAATTATTTCCCCTCAAGTGGACCCACTCCATTTAGCATTACACCAAAATACATTAAAGCAGAAAAAGACCCCCATAAAGTTCAAGAAGTATTTTGAAATATCCTTCAAGAAATCCCGGATAAAACACCAACACCAGGATATGTCCCCGTAAACAGCAACTCTCTCCTCGAGTGGGTTATGTTGTCCGCATCCTGATTCGCCCGGTAGTGGGATTACGTTAAACATGACCTGCGCTAATACTGGCCGAAACCTATCATGCATACACATATATATATATATATACATATATATATATATATATATATGTATATATATATATATCAAGTGATCACGTGACCGACCAGTCCATCAGATGTAGTTACACATCACTGGTCACAATGCATTCACATTGTTTTAGCCTTCGAATGACGCCACCCCGCTGGCTAAGCGAGCAGGCCAACAGAAGAAAGAGTGGTGAAAGAGTACAGCAGGGATCACCACCCCCTGCTGGAGCCTCGTGGAGCTTTTAGATGTTTTCGCTCAATAAACACTCACAATGCCCAGTCTGGGAATCAAAACCGCGATCCTACAACCGCGAGTCTGCTGCCCTAACCACTGGGCCATTGCGCCTCCGCATATATATATATATATGATAGATATATCATCCTCATCATCATCATCGTTTAACATCCGTTTTCCGTGCTAGCACGGGTTGGACAAAAATATATATAAGTAATATTCGTAGGCACGCCAACATGAATATCTGTTCGAATGGACTCTACTGTGAATGTTTAACCCCAAGAGAACACCTCCTCTAGCTAATTAACGATGCAAAGGTGCATCCGATTAATTGCGAGCAGGGGATCAAACCCCTACCATCTTATAGCAACAGGACCAGCAGACCAGGTCTGGTTTCGGGCTATTCCTGCCACTCTACAGTACTGGAACCTTCTTCTGCTAATCTGTGGTGACGAAATGTATATAATAAAGTATGTGTATATAAAGAAACCTGTGTAGATATATTTGTTCAGAAGAAATGAGTTCGATGTTAGAAGTGAAATATATTTCTGGAATATATGTAGTTCACTGTGTGTCAACCAATTTCTATGATGTATCAGGGTCAAGACAAACATTTATCAATGTATGTATGCATGTGTGTGTATGTATGTATGTGTGTGTGTGTGTGAGCATGCCATTTAACTACACAAATATCTGTATGTATGTAATTGTTTAAAGAAGAATTTCTGCTCTACTCTTGGTAGTTACTGATGTATCTTATAATATTCTCTATTCCGAACATGTAAATAATGTAATATTTGTTATAAATGAATGTTATTGATTGGATGTTTCTGTTTTGTCCACAGATGTTTGCTGTGCAGAAATAAAGCGGCCACAACAAAAGTTCATCCCTGTGAACACCTTCTGACATGTGAAGAATGTTCAAACATTCCACTTCAACAATGTCTGAAGTGTTTAAAACCTGTAATAACAGGCAGAGGTCGAGTTGGTAAGAATATTCTTTGCTGATCTGTCTGTTTGTCCTCATTGTCCCACTGCCCTTATTGTGTAGAATAATATACTTCATGTTGTTATGTAGGCAGAGGTCTGCCATAATCTGGCAGATTTATGATAAAAGGTGTTCCTAGTGTCTGTTCTCTGTAATAGTATATCTCTCACACTACATACACTAAACATTGACCTTATCCAAGTAGGAAACATGTCACACTTCAAGAGGGTTGTAGTCTGCAACATAAAGATAATGGAGGATTCTGCAAGATAATTAGTGAGTAACTGAAGTATCAATAAATCTCCATCAACACTATAATTAATTATGAGTTGTTAGAAGATAAGTAAATACAACAGTACTTACAAGGACATCAGTGTCATCTTTGGTAAAGTATTAAATTCAGTAGAATATTTTAAAGGAGTAAAATTAGATGTCACTAGTTTGAGAGACTTTAACACACAATTCCATGTTGTTATGTTTGTAATTGGAGGATATTAAGGCTAATAGAGACAGTTTTGTTTGTCAAGCAACCAGATCATGAAACCTTCAAATATATCCTGAATGAGATGACATTCTGGTGAACTGTGAAGTTAAAATTAGGAATTATCAGCAACAATGTTTAACAAAGAGATTAGGTGTATGTTTCTCCTTCTTGAAGTGGTTGTGACATGTGTTTGTTGTTATATCTTTGATAAATAAATTTGTTGACACTGGAATTAAACAGGTTGTTAGTGAAGATCAGGGTTTTGAAAATGCAATAGATTTGGCATAGATATAAGCAAGGAAACCAAAACCTACAGATAAACTGTTATTAAGTGATAATTAAGTGATATAATTACAGCATTGTTAGATTATGTAGGATATCTTAACAGAGAGAGGAAATTTACAAAGATCAACTAGAGTTCGTTTCGGAGCTAAATATTGGCTATAACATGGGTCCACTGTTGAAAGTATAAAAATATTGACCAAAAGCATTATGATCGCTTGTTGGCCATTGATGATATGAATGTCTCTCAATAATAAAATATAGATTATTAATAAATATAAAGGGATTGTGCTATAAATAAATATAAAACTTGGAAACACATATTTCAGAGAGTCCAAAGTTTGAAGAGAAGGGAGTGCAGACTGTGGCAGAGACAGTTGATGAGTTTAAAATTAGAGAACTTAATTAATTTCTATAGATTTTATATTCACCTCAGCTATTTTGCTTATTAGAATGGTGGAGAACAAATCCCATTTCTAATTTCCATTTGAAAGGTTAGCTCTAAAGTAATTGTATTAAAAATATTACCGAAATTTCATAAAGTCGGGGTTAACATGTTTGGTAAAATGGATAAATTAAAAGCCACAATAGAGTTAATATTGTCTTCTGGAAGAGGGAACTATAATTTATTATTATTTTTAGGTGTAAACTCGTGAGTTAAGATAGTTGTTTGTTTTTCTACTAAGATCTTTCGTAAGTTTTCTGATAGGTTATTCTTGATGTTGTTATGTAGCCAGATGTCTGTCGTAATATGTTGTATTTTCTGGGGCTGTGTACCCTGAATGTCTGTGGTAAGAATACATTTTGTTGTTGCAAATTAGAAAATTCTAATTAAATATTAACTCTGTATAAGAATATTCATCATGAACTTAATTTTATTAAATGTTAAATTTGGTATTGAACCGTGAACATCTGTTTGCATTTAAACAAATTATTGGTGTTTATACAAAATATACAAACGGAAATTGAATATAACTTGAATGCACAAATCCTTGTTTGTAACTATATATAATATACACTTATTACATTGTTTGAACAACATTTACCATCCATATAGTCATTCTTTTTCTCACTCTTGTTAGATTTTAGATGATATTAATGCTAAAAGAGGCACAGTTTTCTGAGTGTTTCACCCTTTGGTCTTGATTGTTGCGTTCAAATTATTTAATGAAAGATAGTCATTGTTATTTGACCAGGAAATGAATTAATCATTAGTATTTGGCAGTGGACTTGGTTATATCTTTCTTCGTTTGCTCATGGAACTACCATAATATTAGCTGTGCTGAGACACAGTCATATTCATAGTAATGAAGGCTATATGTTCTTTACTCAGATTATATACAATCTATATTGCTATCTAGTATTGCACCGTCAAGCACAGTGCCATTGTATCACATATATACCCAATTATCATGATAATTAATAAGCTATAATTCATTAACTCTCTTACATTTGTATGTATGAAATGTAAACTTATTTTGTCATAGGGACATCGTGTACCATCACATTACATTTTATATCTTGTTAGGGATCTTGTTGGGGAAGGGTGTATGGAATTTGGCTTGTGGAGATGTTTTGTAGGGGACAGATTGTGTGCGGGGTGGAGGGTATGCACATAAAGGACATGTCTTTATGGGCTCAGTTTTACTTAATTAGAGAGGAATGTTGATTAGTGAATTCTAGAGATGAGAGGACAGTGCCATGCCATAGATTTGGCAGAGTTATAAGAAAAGAAAGACAATGCTAAGAGAAAACTCTTATCAAGTGTTAATTAAATGAGATAATTGGTACATTGTTAGAATATTTAATGTCTTCTTAGAGAGAGAGAGAGAGAGAGAGAGAGAGAGAGAGCGGGTGGATTTAGAAATGTTAGTCTGTTTTATTGTGGACATATTGGGCTATTACATGGGACCACTGTAGAAAGTACAGAAATATTGACCAAAACCATAATGGTCAACATTTGACCAGTAACGACAGGAATTGAATGTCTCACAATAACAAGGTAGTGCTTAATAAAAATAAAGATAAAGAAAGTTTATTTTTAAATGTAAAACTTGGAAATATTTATTTCAGAGGCTCCAAAGTTTGAGGACAGGCGTGTAAAAACAGAGGCTACATGTCAGGAATTAGGGGCTGCATCTCAGGTAATAGGTGAGTATAAAATAATAGTTCCCAATTGATTTCTGTAAGGTTTTCTTCCCTCGAGTATATTGTGCTTGAAAGAATAACTGAAAACAGCTTCCATTCCTATTTTCCAATTGAACGATTATCCGTATAATAATTGAATTAAAGATATCGATTTACTGATAGTTTATGAAATACTCATTGAGGTTAATGCTGTTGGTAATAATGTTCAAATTAGAAGACACGAATAGAGTTAATATTGTCATTTGGTGACGGAACGCATCTTCATCATCATCATCATCACCATTGTTTAACGTCCGTTGTTATAGTAGCATGGGTCGGACGATTTAAATGGCAAGGCAGTAGGCTGCGCCAGGCTCCAATGTGATCTGGCAAGGTTTCCACATATGTATGCCATTCCTAACGCCAACCACCCCGAGAGTGTGGTGGGTGCTTTTTACATGCCACCGACACAGGAGCCAGTTGAAGTGGGGGCTGGCATTGACCATATTCAGATGGTACTTTTTACGTGCCAACGGCACAGGGAACCAGTCAGGCGGCACTGGCCACAAACAACGTTTGATTGTTACTTATTACGTGCCACCGGCACGGGTGCCAGTCAGGCGGCACTGGCATCGGCCATAATTACAATTTGCATTTTGATTTCGATCTTCATTTGATTTTGATTTGTGATTTCTGGTTTTTGGTTTTACTTGATTCAGAAATTCTTCTTAAGCGCAACTTATCACTCTGTGATTCAAGGGTACTTCTAAAAGGGTCTGGTTATGCGACACTGGTATCGGCTATAGCTGTGATCTCACTTCACTTGCCGGGTCTTCTCAATCACATCATATTTCCAGAGGTTTCTGTCTCTTGCCATTGCCTCTGCGAGGCCCAACGTTCGAAGGTCGTTTCACCACGTCATGCCCTGTCTTCCTGGGTCACCCCTTTCCACAGGTTCCTTCCACTGTTAGGGTGTAACACTTCTTCCCACAGCTCTCCTCATCCATACACATGACCATACCAGTGCAGTTGTCTCTCTTGTACACCACATCTGATGCTTCTTATGTCTAACACTTCTCTCAGGCCTCTTCACTCTGCCTTGTGTGCACACTGACATCGTTGCGTTCAAATTATTTAATATAATATAGTCATTGTTATTTGACCAGGAAATGAATTAATCATTAGTATTTGGCAGTGGACTTGGTTATATCTTTCTTCGTTTGCTCATGGAACTACCATAATATTAGCTGTGCTGAGACACAATCATATTGATTGTAATGAAGGCTATATGTTCTTTACTCAGATTATATACAATCTATATTGATATCTAGTATTGCACCGTCAAGCACAGTGCCATTGTATCACATATATACCCAATTATCATGATAATTAATAAGCTATAATTCATTAACTCTCTTACAGTTGTATGTCTGAAATGTAAACTTATTTTGTCATAGGAACATCATGTACCCTCACCTTACATTTTATATTTTGTTAGGGATCATGTTGGGGAAGGATGTGTGCAATTTGACTTGTGGAGATGTTTTTAGGGGACAGATTGTGTGCGGAGTGGAGGGTATGCACATAAAGGACATGTCTTTATGGGCTCAGTTTTACTTAATTAGAGAGTTGATTAGTGAACTCTAGAGATGAGAGGACTGTGCCATGCCATGGATTTGGTAGTTATAAGAAAAGAAAGACAAAGCTAAGAGAAAACTGTTATCAAGTGTTAATTAAATGAGATAATTGCAACATTGTTAGAATATTTAATGTGTTTTTAGAGAGAGAGAGAGAGAGGAGGGGAGGGTGGATTCAGGAATGCTAGTCTGTTTTATTGTGGACATATTGGGCTATTACATGGGACCACTGTAGAAAGTACAGAAATATTGACCAAAACCATAATGGTCAACATTTGACCAGTAACGACAGAAATTGAATGTCTCACAATAACAAGATAGAGTTTAATAAAAATAAAGATAAAGAAAGTTTATTTTTAAATGTAAAACTTGGAAATATTTATTTCAGAGGCTCCAAAGTTTGAGGACAGGCGTGTAAAAACAGAGGCTACATGTCAGGAATTAGGGGCTGCATCTCAGGTAATAGGTGAGTATAAAATAATAGTTCCCAATTGATTTCTGTAAGGTTTTCTTCCCCGAGTATATTGTGCTTGAAAGAATAACTGAAAACAGCTTCCATTCCTATTTTCTAATTGAACGATTATCTGTATAATAATTGAATTAAAGATATCGATTTACTGTGAGTTTATGAAATACCCATTGAGGTTAGCACTGTTGGTAATAATGTTCAAATTAGAAGACACAATAGAGTAAATTTTGTCATTTGGTCACAAGTATAATCAAGTATAATCTTGGAAATATTTATTTCAGCAAGGCCAATATTTGAAGACAAAGAGGTCCAGACAGTAGAAGAGCCACGTGCTGAGTATAGAATGACATTACATAATTGATTTCTATAAAGTTTAGCTTTTACTGAGCTATTTTGGTCAATAGAATGACCGAGAACAGATACCACTGCTACATTTTATTTGAATGCTTAGCTATAAAGAAATTCTGTTCTTCTACAACAACATGAATATCCAATAAATGTACTTTATGCAAACATCTGTTACTCATTCACTCGCAGAAAGAAAGATACAAACATTAAATATAAACCCTGAAACGGTTCTCTCCCGTTAAGGAGAATATTCGCCCTGTTTGTCATCTCATTGTACTCATTCATTCTCTCTCTCTCACTCATGCTCTTTCTCTCCGTCTTTTCAAGAAAGATGCTGGTTAAAAGTTTCAATACAATAAATGATATCATCTTCATCTTTTCTCATCTGCTCTCCATGCTCCCATACACTAGGTGGGTCATCACTGTCCAAGTCAGTTGTATCTGAAATTACTGCCAACCGTCATTTGTTGAGGAAAACATCTCACTTAAACATTGCAGCTTTTCTAAGGTGGTAGACCCTTTCTAACCCCAACCACTTTATAAAGGGTCCTGGGTATATTTTATTGTTGCACAAGCATTAGAAATGATCATCAATTCCCCAACAATATCAAACGTTCCTTTCAAACTTGTGGTGTCATCTTTCCTAGTTTCCACCAACCACTTCCTAGTGTGTTCTGGGAGCATTTAATTATAGCACAAGTAGTAATCAAGTTGTGTTACATTCTATATAATTAGACGGTCCTCACTATTCTATGATGTTTTGGTTCACTGAAGCTGATGACATTTTCAGGAGGTGAGAAGGGAATGTGATGACAAAAGTATCAGGATGCGGGGAGAGAAATTTGCAATACCCCCTCTCCTGGCTGTGGGGTCTTTGTCTTACATGTCTTTTGGCTAAATATGCCAGTACTTGTGCTTTATAAAAAGGGGCCACGTACACTTTGTGAGGTGGTTGGCATCAGTAAGAGCATCCTACAGTAGAAAACCATGCAAAAGAAACCATCTGGGGCCTGGTGCAGTTGTCTGGCTTGTCAGATCCTGTCAAGATTTCCAACCCATTCCAGCTTGGAAAACAAATTTTGAATATTGATGATGAGGATGATGATGCTGTCTTCCAGTAACTCATCATAATTCTTTGTCTTAGATTGTTACAGTAGTTTCCTGTCTGGTATAACATATTAGCTCAGTATAATAATATTGATTGTGAAAACCGGTTCAGTGATTTTGATAACATTCATATTGAACAGAGAACATATGTTCACATTTGAACAAAACATTGATGCTAGCATATGCAATACATGGAAAGGAATGAACGTATGAGATTCCAGTGTGACTTGAACTTACAACACTTTTCTAACTATATATATATAATTATCGCTTGTTACGATGTTTGTATAACGTTTACTGTCCATATATAGACATCGTTATACTGAAAATTGTTGGCTTTGAGATGGTTTCAATTGTAAGAGAGTCACTGTTTTCAGTCTTCCACATTTTGGTTTTACTTCCGACTTGATTGTTCTGTTGAAATTAGATCATGGAACCTGGTCATTGTTATTTGACCAAGAAAAGAATTCATCATTAGTATTCAGTACTGGAAATGGTTACATTTTTCTATGGTTTCTCATGGAACTACCATAATATCAACTGTGCTGAGACACAACCATATTAATTGTAACAAATGTCACATGTTCTTCACACAGATTTTATACAATCTATATTGATAGTTAGTGTTTATACGCTGCATTAACATGATAATTAATCAGCTATCATCCATTAACTCTCTTAAACTTGTCTGTCTGAAAGTTTCATAGCATTATCTTGTACCCTCATCTAATATTTTACACCTTATTACCCTCAAAGTAAACATAACTTTTACATGGGTACACAACCACATCCCTACGAACTAGTTTTACAGCTGTATGCCCTTCCCACAATAATAAAGTGTTGATTATCAATAACTATAATGAAATTATACTATAAAACGTAAAGCTTGAAAATATTCATTTCAAAGACTCCAACTTCTGTGAAGGATGCCTTAACAACATCACAGCCAGTTAGTGAGTAGCAAATAACAGTACCTCATGGATTTCTATAAATTTAACCTTCACCTGAGTATTTGTAGTTTATCAGAATGACTGAGGACAAGATCCATTCCTAATTTACATCTGAAATATTAGCTGTATAATAATTCTATTAGACATTTTGATATCAATGGAATTTCACAAAATATCCAACGGGGTTGGCATGGTTCGGAAAATGGATAATTTAGAAGACAATAGAATTAATACTGTATCTTAAAACGGAAGACTAAAATATGTAGTTACTAAGTTTACTGATAGGTTATTGCTGTTGTTGCTATTTAGGCAAATATCTCTCATAATGTGACAGATTTACAATGAAATGTGTTCCTTGTGTGAACACCCTGCCTTTTTTTTTTGACTGATAATAAATTTATCATTACATCCCCTAAACATTGTCTTTATCCATGTAAAAGTATTAGGTTTGATGTTGAGACAACCGTCCTCTCTCTCTCTCTCTCCAAGATAGACACTGATGACCCTCATCATTTATCATCTGATGTCTATGCTCCTATCGATTGGATGGATGATTCCTATCCATGTCAGTTCTTATTAACAAATACTGTCCGCCTCGATTGGATGAGGAACACATTCCGGCTTTTCTATGGTGATGTGCCTTTCCTAACATCAACCACTTTAAAAAGGGCCTTGGGCACAATTTTGCTCCAAAAGCACTAGAAAAATTGTCGTCAACAAAATTAACGCTCCTCTTTAACTTCTACACGGAAATTCTGTTTGCAGATACTGAAAACAGAAAGCTAACATACAATAAAGATGAACTGGATGGATATATGCTGGAGATCCAAAGCAAAAGCAGTGATTCCCATTCATAGACAGTTTGAAATGTCCATTGAAACCAGCAATCAAATACCGATTGATTAGTTCAGACTAATTTCAACCTTGAATATAAATGGCGAGATTTACAAGGTTGTACTCACAAAGAGATCAACTGTAAATCTACAGAATAATGAATATGGGACTAAAAGTATCTTGAAGACTGGAATCCTCTGGCATTCCAGGCTGTGTGGAACATGTGTCTTAAATCTTGGATGTGATACAAGACGGAAAGAAGAATAAAAGGGATTGAATGTTGTGTGATTTGATCTGGTTTATGGTTCTCTAGCAAACAAATTGTTGATGGAAGCAGTGGACCTGTTTTATATATGAGAAAAGATTAAGGATCTGATGAGGAGCTGCTATAACAATTTCAATATGCAGTTCATGAGGAAAACTTTCTCGATAGACTGGTATCATTTTGAAACGGGAATTGCTGTAGTTTCTACAAAATCAGTCATTTGGTTTGTGATTGTTATGGAGATGTTACTTAAATCAGCAGATTGATAAGAAATGGCTCAAAGGAAAACACTCGAGAAGACATTAATGGATTACATAACAATAGTAACAACAAATAAAAGGATATGCAAATAGTTCTGGATTAACTGGGTAGACTGAGGAACTTGGTGAAGAATGTGCTTCAATGCAAATGGGTAATGAAGCCCGTCATTTGTGAAAGGTCAGCAGAAACAAGTGAAGGTCAAAATAGCAGGAGAAACCCTGATGAAGTTTAAAGGGAAACTTGAAAAACTATTACGACGATGGTAAACTACCTAATTTTGCAATAATAGTAAAGGCATTGAGATCATGTCACAGAACGAAGATGGGTTAAAAGAAATAAATATGCCAAACATTCTGGAAAATAAAAGATTTGGAGCTCGCACTTTGTATTCCCGTGTTTCTTATATATTTTTGAGTATCAGTCCTTTTGTACCATTTCAGATGTCTTCACTGCA
Organism: Octopus sinensis; assembly: GCF_006345805.1. NCBI lineage: Eukaryota > Metazoa > Mollusca > Cephalopoda > Octopoda > Octopodidae > Octopus > Octopus sinensis. The sequence goes on from NC_043023.1 coordinate 21,292,720, forward strand.
TTAATGTGTAGATGTCCAGTTGTATGTAGTTAATGGGGTTTTGTACAAGTGTGCAGTGTTTTAGGACACCTGATATCACTTTTTGTTTCATCTGTGGAGAACTGATCATTGCTCACCTTTATTAAGGAGTCTTAAAATATTCCCTGCATCTGATAATGACCAGGTGATCTGGGATGTAGGATGATAAAATTCAAGATTTTCCAACAGCAAAGAGAACTGGTATTACGTTTATTTTACTTGAAGTGGTGTGTCATGCATTTGTGACGAGATCTTTGGAGACCACATTGGATGATATTGCACTTTAGCAGAAGATGAGGAGAATGGTGGTTAGTGAAGTCTAGAGTTTAGAGGACAGTCGCATGTCATAGATTTGGTTCAGATATATGAAAGGAGAGATAGAACTATGAGAAGAAACAGTCTCATGAAATGATAATTAAATGAAATAATTGCAACATTGTTAGATTATGTAGGATGTCTCTGTTAAAGAGAAACAAAGTTTCGGAAAGTTAGTCTATTTTGTTGCGGGCCTAAATATTGAGCTATTACCTGGTCCCACAATGGAAAGTATAAAAATACTGAGCAAAACCCTAGTGGTCACCAGCCAACCACTGATGATAACAATGTCCCACAACAATAAACTACAGAATATTTATAGAGATAAATAAGTTTTACAATAAATTGTAAAACTTGGAAATATTTATTTCAGAGAGTCCAGTTCTGAAGGAGAGGAATCTGATGAGAGTGGCTAAGAGGTTAGGAAGTGATTGGTGGCAAGTGGGTGAGTATATTTGATTTCTATATATTTTACTTTCACCTCATCTATTTTATTTGTCAGAATGAATGAGAACAAGTTACATTCCTCATTTCCCATTGATAGGTTATCTGTATGACAATTTTATTTACGATATTCCTGATATTTCATAAAATATCCACTGAGGTTAGCATGGTTAGTAATAATGGATAAACTAGAAAATAGAAATGGCGTTTAATATTATCTTTTGGAAGAGGGAACTAAAATCTATTGTTTAAGGGTAAACAGGTGAGTGAATTTGTTTTACATTTTCTTTAGGTTCACTGTTAGGTTATTGTAATGAAGGACAAGTACCAAAGTTAACATCTAAAACAAAGCATCTTTCTTCAAACAGAAGACTTTGAGTTTGGTTCTTCTTGCAGCCATTATTTATTGGGTTATTGTGTTGGAAGCTGATAATTCCAATTTAGATTGTCATTTTGTAATGACTTTACCACATGACATATGTCTGTAAATGCTTCAATAAAAAGAGATTTAATAAAGGTGACACAGCGAAATCCTATCATTCTCCTCAGGCGAAAACAGAGAATTCCTTTAAGGGAATTTACCAGAAAATGAACTGGAGGTGGCATCTCTCATTGAGACTGACATAATAATAACTGAATAGGCTCTGTAGAATTGATTGAACCTGGAGTTCATTGGAGAAGTTTGAAATGGGTTGAATTTGACTTAGAATTATCGACTGTTGGACAATCACTGATCATTCGATTTTTAGTGTCCTCTTGGGAACTTTGCAAGGTAGTAGATGGCACAGAGGGACAGTACTTTCATGACCCTTTGAATACCAGGTCTGAAATCTACCAGAATAAGACAGATATATGGGATTCCTCTAAAGGGTCTTTGGAGTAATGTTACTCAATAGGATTTATAGTTCAGAGATCTGGGAGTCTCTCCAGGTTGAGCCACGTCTCCTCCACATCTGTGGTACCTCGGACATGTGATCAGGGTGTTGCAGGAATGAATTACAGGACATGTTCTCAAAGTCAAACCAATGGAACAGGATACCGAGGGGGAGGCCAAGAAAGAAATGGTTGGATGATATCCATAGTCTTAGTTCTTCACATCATAGAATACAAGCAGAATGTCTAATGATGGATGCTTCTGATAGGACCCTATGGAGGAGGTGCCTGAGGACTCTTTCCCCACAGCCCTTTCAAGAATATTGAGCAGAGGAAATGGATGGATCATATGCTTTCACTGTTGGAGGTCAATGTTAATTCTTGAGGTTCTGATATACTTTTGCCTTCACAAAAGTTTTCCTGCCCTCGTTTACCATATATTTTCTCAAGTATAATTTTCAATTAATTTTCTTTAAAAATCTCGTTTAATTCAAACTCTTTGTTATTTTTGTCAATAGAAAACAATGTCTTATATTTTTCCTGTTTCTTAGCTATTTCTTTTTTGATTTCTCTAATGATAAAGTTTGTTTGTTATATTCATAACAACCTACAGTACACAGCGTTTTATGTTATTGTCAGTGTTGTTGCATTTATTTCTTATTGTTGTGTCTTTTGCAGCTATTTTTTTAGGAGTTGATACAACTGAACTGAAAATTGATGATGAGTCTATTGACACTGTAAAACAAGGCTACCTGATGCTTCGCGAATGGTTCAAAAATTGCGACCCAGAAACACGGACACACGCAACATTACGTGCAGCTCTTGAAGAAGCTGAATGTTTCACTGCGATGGAATGTCTGTCATTAGACGCAAAGTGAATTTCCATGTAACTGTTGTTTAGCTTCA
>NC_043023.1:21300275-21315275 GCF_006345805.1 Octopus sinensis
GGTGTTTTTATGTGCCACCGACACAGGTGCAAGATGAGGCTGGCGAACGGCCACGATCGGATGGTGTTTGTTGTGCCCACAGCACGGAGGCCAGTCGATGCGGTACTGGCTACGGCCACGTTCGGGTGGTTTTCTTGTGTGCCACCGTCACTGGTACCACAAAGATACAATTCCATATATATATATATATATATATATATATATATATATATATATATATATATATACATACATACGTACATACATACATACATAAATACATACATATATAGGTGTATATACCCACACACGCATATATACTATCTAAAACAAAATAATCACCTGATCAAGTCCAAAGGTTTGTACTAGATATTGTTATTACTTTATATAGTTGTGGCGTGTAATTAAATGTAAAATATAAGCTAGTCAATGTTTATTTGTTAAAGGTATCAGCAGAAGCTTGCATGCGTATGTGTGTCTGTTGGTGCGCCAATGCTCGTGTCCCCTTCGCAAGCGAAAAACGAGCCCGTTTCAATTCGAAACTGTCACGTCGGTTTTATATGACTAAGATGTTATTTTTTAGTTATCTCCCTTAATTAAAGAATATACACTTTTGGCACTATTTGCTCTTTTAATCTCTCACTTGTTTCAGTCGTTTGACTGCGGCCATGCTGGTGCACCACCTTTAGTCGAGCAAATCTACCCCAGGACTTATTCTTTGTAAGCCTAGTACTCATTCTATCGGTGTCTTTTGCCGAACCGCTAAGTTGCATCGTGTGGCGTTGCTTTTACAAGGCAAGTTTGATGTGAAGGTATGGAAGGAAGATTTTTTCTGGGTTTACCAGCGGCACATGCTGCACATTGTAGGGACCAATTATGCGCTCATCTCTTTTAGAGCAGTCTTTTACAGTGCAATGGTTGCTGTCATCACGACTGTTCCAAAAATACAAGAAGTGCATATTTTTTATGTATTCCAGCTGCAGTCCTAGGAGGAGGAAAATCATCTTTAAATCACCAGAAATATTTCACTTATGAACTGAGTAATTAACTCCTTTCAGAATGAGTTCCATCGATTCATAAGTTTCTTCCATACCGATAGCATGACCCACAGGAATGGAAGGTTTTTCATTACCATTATGTAACAGCACAGCTTCGAGGCTAACCTTACTCGAGTCTTTAAACATTCTCCATTCGTTAGTCACATACACTTGTCGTAGTTTTTGCATAAGTGCATTAACGTTAGTGCAGAAACAAGCATTATTTTCTTGCTTGAAAAAGACAGATAAGCCTTCATGGCGAGAATGGAAAATAGAAATTTTCGCACCTTACTGTTGGAGATTCCGTTGCTGTAGTCTGGATCCCAAAACTTCTGCCTTCTCCTTTGACAATGGTAGGTCTTTTACTAAATCATTCAAATCTTCTTGATTAAACAAGCTTGGCTCACTTTTCTTAGAATCAACTACGTACTCTCCATTATTTACATCATTTACATTTGACGGATATTTGTCCTCATCTGGTTTGTTGTTAACACAACATTTCGGCTGATATACCCTCCAGCCTTCTTCAGGTGTCTTGGGGGAATTTGAAACCTGAGTTCACATTCCTAAGGTATTTTTCAATGTTGTTGTTATTATTATCGTTATTATTATTATTATTATTATTTTTATTATTATCATCATCATCATTATTATTATATTATTATTATCATTATTATTATTATTATTATTATTATCTTTATATATATATATATTATATATATATATATATGTTAAAGTTTCAGCCCAGAGCTACGGCCATGCTGATGACAGCATTTATATGTACCTGTATCTAGAGTTATATTTCTCTCTCTCTCTCTCTTTCACTCTCTCACTCTCTCTCTCTCTCTACTCGCTCACATATATGTATATATACAATAGATAGATAGATAGATAGATAGACAGATAGATAGATAGATAGATAGATAGATAGATAGATAGATAGATAGATAGATAGATAGATAGATAGATAGATAGATAGATAGATAGATAGATAGATAGATAGATAGACAGACAGACAGGCATAAAGACGAGAAATGTGTATATTCCTACATTTCTGAGGTCCTACATAAGTAGCAGGCAACAACACAAGCCTACATAAGCACAGACATAAACGAAGAGAAAGAGAGAGAGGGGGAAAGAAAGAGAGAAAGTGAGCGAGAGCGAGATAGAGTGAGAAGGGGAGGGTTACGGAAAAGAAAGACTGAGTGAAGAAAGGTTTGGGGTGAGAGAGAGAGAGAGAAGAAGAAAAGAGGTGAAAATGACTAACACTCATTTTAAATCAATTTTTCCTTATGACGTCATAATCTCTCTGCCTGACATCGTCCGACACCTTAACATTCAGTCGAATTATCTGTCTATACACACACATAGACAAGCTTTATAGATATAGGTGTGACTGTGTGATAGAGATTTCAGGTTCAGTTCCACTGCGTGACACCTAGAGCGATTTTTTTCCGTTTTTTTTTGCCATAACCAAATACCTGTTTGTGGGTTTCAGAGATGGTCAGTGAAAGAAGCGTACGATATGTGTATATATATATATATATATATGTGTGTGTGTGTATATATATATATATATATATATATATATATACATTTATATATATATATATATATATATATATATATATATATATATATATATATTATATATATATATATATATATATATATTATATATATATATATGTGTGTGTGTGTGGAGACGCAATGGCCCAGTGGTTAGGGCAGCGGACTCGCGGTTTCGATCCCCAGACCAGACGGAAACTGAAAGAAGCCTGTCGTATATGTATATGTATATGTGTGTGTCTGTGTTTGTCCCCCCAACATCGCTTGACAACTGATGCTGGTATGTTTACGTCCCCGAACTCACAACGTAACGACAAACGAAATACCGCAAAGCATTTCGCCCGGCGTGCTAACGATTCTGCCAGTTCGCCACAAATCTGTAAACTCTGTTGTTGAAGACATGGGAATTGCCGATTATCTGGTTGAGTTCTTAAACTCACTGGATCCACAACGAGCTCCCCCTCGTTGCCTTCGATTGAAAATGAGCGCTCCAATCATGCCTCTGCAGACCTTTTCCCAACCGAAGCTGTGCAGTGGTACAAGAATTGTTGTGAAGAAATTAACGAGAAATATCATAGAAGCCACAATAATTTTTGTCTTTGGAAAAGGTGAAGATATATTTATGCCTCACTTAATTTTAATACCTTCAAATATTCGCATCGAATTCAAACGACTTCAATTTCCAATACGTCAGTCTCTTGCGATGTCCATTGATAAGTACCAAGATCAGACTTTCAAAGTTACTGCTTTGCAATTAGAGAAGGGTTGTTTTTTTACAAAGACATATGCTGGGGTTCCAGAGTGGGGAGCAAAGACAATTTTATCATTTTCACCCCTACAGGTAAAACTCAAACCAATGTCTGTTAGGACGTTTTTAGCATGGGATCAACGAACAAGATTTGCAGAATGAATAAAAACTTTGAATTGAAATTGTCAACGCAACACTATATTCGCATAAGAAAATGTATTTCTATTTTTTGCTTGTTGTAATACTTAAGTTCAATAATTCTGTTGTTTCTGGAGAGAATCCTTTTCGTTTTGTGCCTTATTATGTAAAACACTCACCGGTAAAATTCCCACTTTTTTCTTATTTTTATTGTCCTAAAATTTTCGTTGCGTCTTGCAATCTCTCTCTCTCTCTCTCTATATATATATATATATATATACCGGTGAATGTGTTATATTATAACATCCGAAAGGATGAAAGGCAAAGTCGACCTCGGCGGAATTTGAACTCAGAACGTAACGGCAGACGAAATACCTATTTCTTTACTACCCACAAGGGGCTAAACACAGAGGAGACAAACAAGGACAGACAAACGGATTAAGTCGATTATATCGACCCCAGTGCATAACTGGTACATATTTTATGGACCTCGGAAGGATGAAAGGCAAAGTCGACATCGGTGGAATTTGAAACCAGAATGTAACGGCAGACGAAATACCTATTTCTTTACTGCCCACAAGAGGCTAAACACAGACGGGACAAACAAGGACAGAAAAGCGGATTAAGTCGATTATATCGAGCCCAGTGCGTAACTGGTACTTAATTTATCGACCCTGAAAGGATGAAAGGAATTTGAACTCAGAACGTAACGGCAGACGAAATACCTATTTCTTTAGTACCCACAAGGGGCTAAACACAGAGGGAACAAGCAAGGACAGACAAACATATTAAGTCGATTATATCGAGCCCAGTGCGTAACTGGTACTTATTTAATGGGCCCCGAAAGGATGAAAGGCAAAGTCGACCTCGGCGGAATTTGAACCCAGAACGTAACGGCAGACGAAATACTGCTAAGCATTTCGCCCGGCGTGCTAACGTTTCTGCCAGCTCGCCACATTAATAAAAGCGAAATTCCCATGTGCCTGTGACCCCTGTCCCTCTGTCTACATAGACATATTCTACCTTTTTGGAATCAGGATGATCCCAGGATTGAAACTCTGCTCTACATTTGGTTCTTGACGATCCAGCATTGGGATCTGGCTCAAAACCATTTTGGCTGCTATTTCTAGCAGTTGAAGCCAGTGTGAGGTACAAGAGTTACGTCCCTTAGCTTAACGTGTAACTGAGGAATTTTGTAGTTTTTTTCACATTTTTCAGTTACTAGACTGCGGCCACGCTGGGGCACCGCATTGAAGAATTGTAATCTAAGAAATTGACACAAGTTATTTCTTACTTCTGTCTGGTAGATTTTATTGGCCTCTTATAGCGAACCGCTAAGTCACATGGAGATAAACGTAAACGACAGACATACACACAAAGCCACTATACACGCACGCACACACACACACATACATACATACATACGTACATACATACGTATATACAGACGTACATACGTACATACATACATACATACATACATACGTAATACATGCATAATACATATATACATACACACATATATACATACATACATACGTACATATTTACGTACGTACATACATACACACATACACGTACATACATACATACATAATACATACATACGTACGTACGTACATACATACCACATACATACACACAGAAATGTATGTGTGTATATATATATATATATATATGTATATAAATATATATATCATCATCGTTTAACGTCCGTTTTCCATGCTAGCATGGGTTGGACGGTTCGACCGGGGTCTGGGAAGCCAGGAGGCTGGCAACGGCCACGATCGAATGGTGTTTTTTATGTGCCCCCAGCACGGAAGCCAGTCAAGACGGCGGTGGCATCAGTCACGTTGAGATGGTGTTTTGAAAGTGCCATTGGCGCGGGTATCAGAACTACAATTTCCATTTGATGTTGATGTACTTGACTCAATAGGTCTCCTCAAGCACAGCAGGTCACCCCACGATCCAAGGTAACCACAGCAGGCCGTCCTGCGATCCAAGGTATTTCCGATGGGTTGGGGCTGTTATGTGAAGCTGCTGCAGGAAACAGCCTCACGTTATTTGTCGGGTCATCGCAGTTACAGCATATCTCCAGATGTCTCGGTCTTTCGTCATTGCCTCTGTGAGGCCCAACGCTCGAAGGTCATGCTTAATCACCTCATTCCATGTCTTCCTGGGTCTACCTCTACCCCGGATTCCTTCAACTGTTTGGGAGTGGCACTTTTTCGCACATCTCTTCTCATCCATCCGGAGAACATGACTATACCAGCGCAAACATCTTTCTTGCCTGCCACATCCGATGCTTGTTATGTCCAGCATTTCTCTCATATATATATATATATATATATATATATATATCAACAATCAAGGAACGACCATAATAGGCCATTCACCCACTAGAAATAACAGCCAAAGCTTCAACCGCAAATAAAGATTAATTCCGTAAACAGGAGAAAATTTTAAAAAACATTTACCCTGTAATTTCTTGTACGATGTACCGTTTCATCTGCTGTTTAATGGTAAACTAACCTGATTAAATTAAATCAAGCCAATCTTCCATAGGCCCTCAGATTCTTCAGCAAGAAATAGCCAAGTCGGAACAGATATTTTCACGAGGCATTTCCGACCCTGCCAAGGCAATATCTGACCTAAAATTTTCAAATCGTCGCACTGTTTACGGAATTAATCTTTATTTGCGGTTGAAGCTTGGCTGTTATTTCTAGTGGGTGAATGGCCTATTATGGCCGTTCCTTGATTGTTGATGTTGAACTTAAAAATGGTCTGTGACTATTTAATTTTTTCCCACTAGGTCGCTGGTGGCAAAAGGAATTCTACAAAATTTTTTTTGCCACCCTATATTGATTAATTATGGATTTTCTGTTAATTCCGTAATGGAATCGGCGGCTTATATTTATTTGCTGCCGATAAATTTGGCGCGAGTGCGACGATTTGAAAATTTTAGGTCAGATATTGCCTTGGCAGGGTCGGAAATGCCTCGTGAAAATATCTGTTCCGACTTGGCTATTTCTTGCTGAAGAATCTGAGGGCCTATGGAAGATTGGCTTGATTTAATTTAATCAGGTTAGTTTACCATTAAACAGCAGATGAAACGGTACATCGTACAAGAAATTACAGGGTAAATGTTTTTTAAATTTTCTCCTGTTTACGGAATTAATCTTTATTTGCGGTTGAAGCTTTGGCTGTTATTTCTAGTGGGTGAATGGCCTATTATGGCCGTTCCTTGATTGTTGATGTTGAACTTAAAAATGGTCTGTGACTATTTAATTTTTTCCCACTAGGCCGCTGGTGGCAAAAGGAATTCTACAAAATTTTTTTTGCCACCCTATATTGATTAATTATGGATTTTCTGGTTAATTCCGTAATGGAATCGGCGGCTTATATTTATTTGCTGCCGATAAATTTGGCGCGAGTGCGACGATTTGAAAATTTTAGGTCAGATATTGCCTTGGCAGGGTCGGAAATGCCTCGTGAAAATATCTGTTCCGACTTGGCTATTTCTTGCTGAAGAATCTGAGGGCCTATGGAAGATTGGCTTGATTTAATTTAATCAGGTTAGTTTACCATTAAACAGCAGATGAAACGGTACATCGTACAAGAAATTACAGGGTAAATGTTTTTTAAATTTTCTCCTGTTTACGGAATTAATCTTTATTTGCGGTTGAAGCTTTGGCTGTTATTTCTAGTGGGTGAATGGCCTATTATGGCCGTTCCTTGATTGTTGATGTTGAACTTAAAAATGGTCTGTGACTATTTAATTTTTTCCCACTAGGCCGCTGGTGGCAAAAGGAATTCTACAAAATTTTTTTTGCCACCCTATATTGATTAATTATATATATATATATATATATACATATATATATATAAAATATTATTAGAGACAAAACCACTATTTTGCAAAGCAAACAAGGAAAGACTTAATCAATACATAAAATTTTAATAAATAGTCAAAAAAACCGCCACTACAATCGTTTCTTGTCTTGATCGACAATCTTCAGGTGGACTTCCAATCTAAAAAATCAAAATTTTAAAATATAAAAATAATAATTTTAAATAATTAAAGTATAAATGAAAAAATATAAGTATATAATCCATATATAACCTATATATAATCCATATCGAAAATATAGACAAATTACCACGAATTCCCTAAAAAAAACCATGATAAAACAAAACTCTTAAAAACATATAACGATAAAATCTCCCTTTGCTAAATTCTAAAACAAACCTATATAGTAATCCCCCTAACCTAAACATTCACACACAAATACACACACGTAAACCACAGACCCACGACTTATACACATACCTATACTAACTTATAAACCTCAATATACACCAAAACCCACTCCCTCCCCACACAGACAAATTAACACATACATCCCAAAACCTAAATAACAAACCCATATACACATTCACACACAAACACACACACACACGCAAAACACGCACACACAACAGATACATATACTCCCTCACATATACGCATATACATACTCACTAAACTCGACATATACAACAATACTTACACACCCACAAAAATCATTAAATACATTTATGAGCTTTAACTCAGCTTAGCAGCTCTAACAAACAACTTGCAGTAACCCAATCCCATTCTCTATGCCTACCTCACTACTACACTATTCCATTCACATTCCAAGCAACGCTAGTCCACCACCCGGTTATGCACGTGGCAAAACGAACACCACTCAAAAATTATGAATGAAACAATGTAAAAAAATAACCAACATCGAAAATAGACAAATTACCACGAATTACCTAAAAAAAACCATGATAAACCAAAACTCATAAAAGCATATAACGATAAAATCTCCCTTTGCTAAACCCTATAACAAACTTATATAGCAATCCCCCTAACCTAAACATTCACACACAAATACACACACGTAAACCACAGACCCAAGACTTATACACAAACCTATACTAACTTATAAACCTCAAAATACACCAAAACCCACTCCCTCCCACACAGACAAATTAACACATACATCCCAAAACCTAAATAACAAACCCAAATACACATTCACACACAAACACACACACACGCAAAACACACACACACAACAGATACATATACTCCCTCACATATACGCATATACATACTCACTAAACTCGATATATACAACAATATTTACACACCCACACTCATACAGATAAATAAATTAATTATACAACTAAAAACTCACAACCAATCTCATATACATAAACACTCCTATGAAAACAACATTAAATACATCGTAATTAACCAGAATATCAAAAATAACAATATGACATAAGGATAAATCAAATACATACTTACAATTCAGTTACAAATTATGAAGTGAAATTAAATTCTTAGCCGTTAAAAAACCAAACAAAAATTACGTTACCATAGAAATAACTTATGTAAAAAAAGAATACGCGCCATAGAAAGTAAACGTCATTCAAAATATGAATGGAGAAATATAATAAATGGAACTAAAAACTATATCACGTAGCAAACCAACGCTACTTAAAAAAATTTATTATGAATGGATTCTATAAAAACTACCATGAAAATCATTATATACATTTATGAGCTTTAGCTCACCCTAGCAGCTCTAACAAACAACTTACAGTAACCCATAACTATTCTCGATGCATACCTCACTACCACACTAATCCATTCACAATTCCAAGCAACGCTAGTCCACCACCCGGTTACAATTCCCAACTCCACCTATTCATTCACAATTTAAACGACGTTCCCTTCCACAACGCTACATATAAGCCTCAACATATACACCGGAGATACACTTACACATCCGTGCGGATGGGTGAGAGTATACATTAAGTGTAGTGATGGGGCTCCCATTTCTAAACAATTTGTACCTATGTGGTAGTCTCCATGTGTATATTCACGCACGGGTATAAATGCAGGGGGTACACGCTCACTTCATTTGCGTGTACCCCTCACATGTACATATGCATACTATTTTGGCTCGATATATGCAACAATGTAATCGCGCCCGTGTGTGTGAGCATTCACTGGTTGTGCAATTCACCCATCTGGGTGTGAGTGGGTGTAAACGTATCGCTGTGGAGGTCGAGCTTGATACGTATATATTAGTGTGTATTAGGGGTTGTACGTACTAATTATGTGCATGTGCTTCACGCACTTGCGTCCATGTATGGATGAATATATTGGGATTACTATGTGGGTGTAAATAGGGTATGGGGGGGAGTTTTGTCATTGTATGGGTGTGGGTTTCATTTATGATGGTGGTTAGTTGGTGATTATTAGTATGTTCTGTATATTTGGGTTAGTTATATATTATTCTAGTGTGTATAATTGTATACATATAATTGGTGTGAATGGGATTACTCCCATTTTTGGGGATGTATGTGTTTATTTATCCATGTGGGGCGGGAGTGGCCGTTAGGTGCATATGCTGAGGCTCACATGCAATCCCAAGTACAACGAATGAAGTGGGCACTTATATTTGTTATGGGTGTGTGTACTTTATTATAAAAGACAATACCCAAATAAAATCTGTCAATTCAACATACAATAAAAAACAAAATACAAAGGGATCTTAAACATTCACACATACATACAAAACTCAATAAAAACACCACTAAATAACACCCAAAACATATAAATATATCCTCCAATACATATAACAAATGCAAAATAAAAATACATAATAAAATAAAATAAAAATAAAAATAAAAAAATAAAAAAATCTAATATAAATTATTAAAGTTTTAACGTACCATAAACTGTTAAATTAATATACATTAAAAATGAACTAATTAAAACAAAGAAATATCAATAAAGACTAACTATAATTAAAGCCTAGACAACATAACCAAAAATATATTATCTAAACTAATTTAAACTAAACTAAAGTAACCTAAAAGGGAACTATTATTGCTATTTATCATGAAACTTATTATATAGGTAAAGTAACTTGTGTCTGCATTTTATTTTGCGCTCTTCACCAGTATTAAGTAAATTATCATACTTATAAAATAAAATTTCTTTAAACTCATTAGAGCATAAATAACAACAATTAGCTCCTATATTATAAATAATATTTTATAATATTTTATAATATTTTATAATATTTTACTATAAAATTGGATTTAATCCTAAATCTGATTTTTTTCCCTGTAAATTTGGATTTATTCCCTAATATTTATTATTATATATATATATATATATATATATATATATATATATATATATATATATATAATATATATATATTATTTTATTTTTATTTTATCTAGTTTCATCTCACGAGCTGTGGCCATGCTGGGGCACCGAAATTATATATATATATATATATATATATATATATATATATATTTTTGTTGAAATGGAAAGATGAATTATCTTGTTACAGATTATTTAAAAGTTTAACCGATACCTGGGTAGCAAAAATCACAGCAGAAAAAACATGGTTGGAGTTATGACCATAGGGTGTTGCAACCGTGCGTTTGTGCGGGTAATTGAAGTTTAATATAATTAGTGAATGGAAGAAATGGAGTTGAACGAAGACTGTACAGAATTCCTTTTATTACATTCTACACATGTTTCAAAGGCCACAATTTTCCAAATTCTGATTGAATAAGGATACCATATTGCAGCTTTCTCTTCAGGAAAATCCAGGAATTACGATGTCCAAACAAAAACAAAGGCGCAGCAAGCAATTCGAACAATAACGCTCCTTAAGAGCCCATGTATTGGGGCAAACTGTTTCTCAATATACGTTGAAATCGGGGGGTTGGTGGAGGCCGACAAAAAGGTCCGTTGGAATAAATCAAGGTCAGGCCGCGGTCAAATCTAGTAGGTGAGGAATTAATGAAAACAAGGGGTGTGAAGATATTCTGTGTAACCAAAATTAAAGCTCTGAATATTTTAAGAATTCAGGGTGTATTATTTAGGTGCGAGACACTACCTACCTACATGCATGTGTGTGTATGCTAGCCTGTGTATGCGTGGGGCGCGAGATAGTGAGCACTGCTGAAAATAGCCGGTCAGGCGGCTGAAATAATTCTGTGTTCGTGTGTCCGTCAGTGGCCTGCTTATCTAAATTAACATCGCCAAAAATCAGAGGGGTATATAACTCCTGCCCTTGCTTCTAAAAACCGACCAATCGCCCAAGGGGAGTAATTTCCCCTTGCAAAAATTGTTCAGAGATTTTTTTCAAAAAAAATTTTTTCAAAATTTATTTCCTTTTATTAGGATATCAAGGTGTTAATTGTCTTAGGTATCATTTATATGTAAGAAACGTATGACGCCGCCAATGGGGACATCGAAAAGCAGTCTGTAAAAGCCCGTTTACCAAACGGCCTCTGGCGAACAATATGTGGAAAAGCTCAGAGTTACAAAGATTACATATCCTTTATTCCATTCACTAATTATATATATATTATTATATATATATATATATATATATATATATATAATATATATATATATATATATATATATATATATATATATATTATATATATATATATAGGTATATAGAAAGATAGATAGATAGATAGATAGAGAGATAGAGAGAGAGAGAGAGAGAGATAGATAGATAGATAGATAGATAGATAGATAGATAGATAGATAGATAGATAGATAGATAGATTCATCTCTCTGTCTATATATCTACCCTCTTTGTAATGTTGGAAAATGGAATAAGTATAAAAATGAATATTGTCGATTTAATTTAAAATGTCCATATGTGGCTGAAGCGTGCTCTACATTTTAAAACTGACGTAATATTTACATTGTTTAATTAAATGAAGTAGCATGAAACGAGTAAACTACACTACCTTTGGATATTCTCGTTGCTTATATTGATTATATATATATATATATATATATATATATATATATATGGCGACTCCGGCACTCGGGCTGTTCGAGCTTAGCCCGAATATAAATGTAATAAGGTGGACGTGTATTTATAAGCTGATTTCATTTCTGCCAACACTGACTTCAAGTATGTAATTGCAGCCAATAACTCGTGCTCCTTTTATTGAGCCTGGTCGCTGTTGGTTTATTTTCGTTCACCGTCTGTGTCAAAATATCATTCGTAGCAGACGTTCTCTCGACATCGTTCACACGCGCCTGACTCGGTCTCAGAAGTTACATCCCGAGTTCTTATCAATAATCGTAAAAATTAAAATTAATTCAAATGCAATGTTTTCTTGAAACTATAAATTTTTAGAGAGATTAATATTTAAATTAAAATCCATGAAAAGTTTCCGTTCTGTAATATTCTTAAAGGAACGAAGGATCTTTTCGGTTTGAACGGCAGTTTTTTTCTAGCGGTGGCATATGAAATTGTCACCCATAGTTATGACCCTAGTATCGATCTATTGCATTTCAATCTGTTTTAGGGTTAGGGGTGAGGGAAGGGTATCTGTTTTTCTTCAGAAATGTAAATAAACCCAATCTGTTTCTTAAACGAGGGACATATTCATACGGCACAGAATGTTTTTTTACCTCAATAGACGTCAATGATTGGTTGAAATTGCAGAAATTGAAGAAAAAAACAACAACAAATATCTTACATACTATAGAATTTTCTCAATAAAGCCAAGAGAAAAAGATGTTTTATAAACACATTCTATCAGTATACGAAGTTTAAAAGTGTTTAGTTACGTGGAAATTATTTTAAAAAACTGCCGTTCAAACAGAAAAGACCCGGAACGAAAATTTATCCAGCAACTCGGGCTAATAGGAACGAGCCTGGAAGGTGTAAAGGAGAAACTGGCATCTCTTGTCAAGATTACAAGCGACAGTCAGATCGCTGGTGTTTGCTTGTGCACTCTGCTGTCGTAATTTGATTGCTGTTATTCTGTGCATTTGTGCGCAAAAATCAGTTGTGTTTTGCAGGGTTGCTTTCTTGTAATCCTTAACTTAGAAACGGAGAAAGACATAGCGTTAGATGTGAAAAAATAAGCCATTTGGGGCTAGAAATAAAGCGGGAAAACGTGAAATTCTTCGAGTAGAAATGTGTCTTGTATGAAATCTGTGATGAGCCCGTGTGACACTGAATCGCCTCTGAGATATATATATATAAAATATGTGTGTGTGTGTGTGTGTGTGTGTGTGTGTGTGTGTGTGTATTCATGAACGTATGCGCGTGTATATATATAAATATATATATATATATATATATATATGTGTGTGTGTGTGTGTGTGGGTCCATAAAGACACACCCGATGGTTTTGATATCACGATGGGAAGATCTGCTTCAGCACAAGTAACTGATTTGGTCTGAATATATATACTTTCTGAAATGGCAGACCAGTTCCCAAACATCAACAGAGGTCTATATCGTGTTGATTGTTTACTTTACCTCAAAAATGTTTCTGACCAAAAAGTACAAAATGTTAAGAATACTTCAGTTAAGTTTTTTTTTCCGTAGAATGGGTTTAGGCATTGTCTTTAGGATGATGTAACGAAAGCCAACTTAACTTACGCAATAATTCTTACGTCCCATACCACAAACAATCGACCAACCTTAAGTATATTAGCCAATTAAATAATCATTCTAAGGCGATCACTAAGAACTTAGTTAAGAATATTTCATTTAGATTTTCTAAGTTCTCTGCCTATGTAGGCACTTTTAACGACAAGGCTCAATTTTGTACCCCTGCCTTACTTAAAGCAGTTTATACAGATAAAGTTATCTACATTGATTGCATTCAATCTTATTCTACCTTTAGTAAGGGAGACATGAAATCTAGCTGTAAGGATATAAACGATATCAGTTTTAATTTATACACCAACTCCAAACAGAGGAAGGGAGATAACCGTTATTTAAACCCCTTTTTTCAGTCTAAAGGTAAGTCGATGTCTTTCAAAGGTGGTTACACTAAAAATAAGGCACTAATAGCAAAACAATTTGGTTGATTATATATATATATATATATATGTATATATATATATATATATATATATATATATATATATATATATATGTATATATATATATATATGAATTTGCATATCGGAACTGAAATATTTCTGTCTGTGTGTACACATCATTGTATATATCTATCTATATAAACACATTCAAGCACATAAAAAGACAGTCACGCACACACACACACACACAAACACACACACACACACGGGCACGCACACGCACACACACAAACACACAGACATATATATATGTTTGTGTGTGTGTGTGTGTGTGTTTGAAATTAAAGTAGAACAAACGCCGAAATGTTACTCAATAAAAGTCAGAGAGCCAAACGATTTTTTGATTAAAATAACCTTTTATTTATTAATTAATATATTCAATTAATATAATGATCAGAGAAAGCTAAATTACGTTAATATAGTACTAAGATATAATTGAGATATTTGGATGAGGGGATAGTCTTCTCTGTAAACTTCATCGAAGATAACCTGGTAATAACTGGCGATGTAGGTCATACGGAGATAAATCAGGCGGGAGATGTCTTGCTAGGAATGTGACCGACAGATATTTCCTGCTGGGA
>NC_043023.1:21317775-21331139 GCF_006345805.1 Octopus sinensis
ATCATCACCATCATTATTATCATTATTATTATTATTATTATTATTATTATTATTATTATTATTATTATTTATTATTATTATTATTATTCATATACACACAACCAGCCAGACTGTTAGAAAAGAAAAGACCCAAACAGGGGTCTACAAGCCGCCTTAAATATCAAGAACCCACCTATTGGGTTGCAGCAAGTAACCTTAGATGCCAAGATCCCTCCTAAGCTTCTTAGCTGTCCATAATAACACTGTTTTCTGGAGCTGTACGAAACTGGGTTTTCTGCCTATGTCCTCTCTCCATCTGTTCAGACCTTTAGGGATAGTTTCCAATGCTCCTATAACTACTGGGACGCATTTTACCCGCACTTTCCATAGTTTCGGTAATTCAATGGCTACGTCCTGGTACTCTGCTATTTTTTCTATGGATGGAAGCACTCCGTTGGTTACGACGATGATGGTTCCGGTTGATCCGAATCAATGGAACAGCCTGCTCGTGAAATTAACGTGTAAGTGGCTGAGCACTCCACTGACACGTGCACCCTTAACGTAGTTCTCGGGGAAATTCAGTGTGACACTGAGAGTGACAAGGCCGGCCCCTTGAAATACAGGTACAACAGAAACAGGAAGTAAGAGTGAGAGAAAGTTGTGGTGAAAGAGCACAGCAGGGATCACCACCATCCCCTGCCAGAGCATCGTGGAGCTTTTTAGGTGTTTTCGCTCAATAAACACTCACAACGCCCGGTCTGGGAATCGAAACCGCGATCCTATGACCGCGAGTCCGCTGCCCTAACCAGTGGGCCATTGGGCCTCATTTTTTTTCTATACTTCCCATATTAATGTTTTCATCATTTGGGACCGTAAAGTCGGTTATCTGGCACTTTCTATTCTCTTTATCTTCTGCTACCAAATCAGGCCTTCTAGCTTCTATTACTGTCAGTCTGAATGACGAACTCCCACAACATCTTATATTTCTTACTTTCTAATACTTTTCCAGGTTCGTGTTCATACCATTTGTCAGCATGTTAAAAATCCTAGATGTCCACACAAATCCCAGTGGATTACTCTACCGAAGATGTCATATATTTTCTTGAATTCTTTCTGTGACGTCATGCTATATTCAATTACTATATGAGAAATGCCTTCTTCCTTTGATTTGCATAGGCTACATTTGGAATCTAATTGGTTTTTGTATATCTTGGTGTTTATCCAATTAGTCCTTAAAACTTGATCCCGTGCTGCTACTAAAAAATTTCTCCCATTTTAAACTTCCTTTATGCAACCGTAGCCATGTCTCAGTTATTATTATTATTATTATTATTATATTATTATTATTATTATTATTATTATTTTTATTAAGGTCTCGAGCTGGCAGAGTCGTTAGCGTGCGGGGCGAAATCTTTGCGGTATTTCGTATGTCGCTACGTTCTGAGTTCAAATTTCACAGAGGTCGACTTTGCCTTCCATCGTTTTGGGGTCGATAAATTGAGTACCAGGTGAGTAGTGGGGTCGACGTAATCGACTTACCACACACCAAAATTCCAGGCCTTCTGTCTAGAGTAGAAAAGATTATTACTTATACATAAACGTGTGTTGTTGTTGTTGTTGTCTATTCTGCTTCACTTACCAACGCATGTTCTCCCATTGAAACGGAAACCTCGACGACAGAAACATCTGTAGGATCCTGGGGTGTTGATGCATCTCCCGTATCTTCCGCACACATACTTCCATCTGCACTCGTTTCTGTCTGGAAAAGTAAAACAAATTCATTGCATGGATGTAACACTTATGTATCATCATCATCACCATCCTCATCATAACCATCATCATCATCATCGTCGTCATCATCATAATCATCATCATCATCACCACTACCACCACCATCATCATCTTCATCATCATAATCATCATAATCATCATCATCATAACCATCATCATCGTCTTCGTCATCATCATCATCATCACCACCACCACCATCATCATCTTCATCATCATTATCATCATCATCATCAACATCCTCATCATTACCATCATCATCATCGTCGTCATCATCATCATCACACCACCATCACCACCATCATCATCATCACCACCATTATCATCATCATCATCATCCTCATCATAACCATCATCATCATCTTCATCATTATCATCATCATCATCATCATCACCATCATCTTCATCATCATATCATCATCATCATCATCACCACCATCATCATCATCATTATCATCATCATCATAACCATCACCACCATCATCTTCATCATCATAATTATCATCATCATCAGCAGCAGCATCACCACCATCATTATTGATATTGATGTTTTGGTTGGTGTTATTCTTCAGGTGGTACGCTGGGAGGATTGTAACAAAAACCACTGAAACAGTGGCGGGAGGGGAGCGATGTGATCGACTATCCCCCACCGCTAAAATTTCAGGCCTTCTGCCTACAGTAAAAGGGATTAATATTATTATTATTATTATTATTATTATTATTATTATTATTATTATTATTATTATTGAGAGAGAGAGAACAGTACTTGTCATCAAAGTGACACTAGGGTAAAATATACGAAGCCCAGTATACCCATCATGACTACCCGTTTGATAAGGGTATACTAGGCACATGTTTCACAACCACATGTGTGCCACATGATGATCTCATTTCAAGATAAACAGCACATGACCTTGCAGGTGGGGCCCAGTTGGAAATGTCTTCAGTTGGAGTAGCCCATCCCGCTCAAAACGTCCCTAAATAAATTGTTTAAGGATGTTGAACAAACCACCCATGTTTCCAAAGGTGAATTATCCAAACCTCCAAGAATGCCTCTCAACACGTGGCTATGATGCTCCCCCACTACTTCTGCTCATGATCAGAGATGCACAAATCGTCAGCCACTAAGGGACATGCTCAAACTGGTTAAGGTCAAACAAATGACAAGCAAATCTGTTGTACTGAGCAGAATATGTGCTGCAGCCCAAAACTTCGAATCAGTTAAGATCAGAAACCATGAAAGCCACTGTGGGGCATTTATTATTATAATTGTTATCATTATTATTATTATTGTTATCATTATTATTATTATTATTATTATTATTATTATTATTATTATTATTATTATTGTTGTTGTTGTTGTTGTTGTTGCTGTTGTAGTTGTTGTTATTATTATTATTATTATTATTATTATTATATTATTATTATCTCCCAGCCAATTGCTTATAGATATACGTGTGTATATTGTTCTTGTAGCTGCTGTTTGTCCTTTACTTACAAACACATGTTCTTCTATTGAAATAATAGCCCCGTCTGCAGTAACAAGTAAAAGAGGTTCCTCTCCTGACGCATCTACCATTCTTCCCGCACCGATTCCATCTGCACGCTCCTCCGACGGCTGGAAAGCAGAACAGAAATAACACAATTATATATAACAATCAGAATCCTTTCAACATCATCATTATCATCATCATCATCATCATCATCATCATCATCATCATAATTATCATCGTGGTCGTCGTCGTCGTTAGCAGAATCGTTTGCACGACGGTAAAAATGTTTGGCGGCATTTTGTCCGTCTTTACATTCTGTGTTCAAATCCGCCTTTCTTTCAGGGTCAAGAAAACAAATTTATTGCGCTTAATTGCATGTATATAAAACAGATGCATTATTTGGGGTTGGGTCAATGTAATAAGCACCAGTTATACACTGAGGTCGATGTAATCGACTAGTCCCCTTCTCCAAAATTTAGTGAAATTATTATTATTATTATTATTATTATTATTATTATTATTATTATTATTATTGAGTGAGAGAGCAGTGCATGTTACAAAGTGACACTGGGATAAAATATACGAAGCCCAGTATACCCATCATGACAACCCGTCTGATAACGGTACACCAGGCACATGCATCACAACCATATATGTGTGACATGGGGATCTCATATCAAGATAAACAGTACATGACCTTGCAGGTGGGGCCCAGTTATAATATTTTGTACCATACTCATCATCATCATCATCATTGTGGTTGTTATTATTAAGGCGGTGAGCTGGCAGAGTCGTGAAAACGCCGGACAAAATTCTTAGCGTTATTTCGTCGTAACGAGTTCAAAATCTGCCAATGTCGACGTTGGAATCCATCGTTTCGGAGTCGATGAAATGAGCACCATTGAAATATTAGGCTCAATGTAATCGACTGACCCCCACCTGACCCTAAAATATCAGGCCTTTTGCCTATTGTAGAATAAGTTAGATGCACCATGTTCTTTTAACAGAAGTCAGACCTTTCTCAGCTCAGTTGCTGTGGCAAAGGGATTACATACATCAAAATGCACTCCATCTGATCAAATATGGTGGAAGGAAGACGAGACGATACGACGCTCATTTGCATATATTACAATATAAAACAGGAAAAATAAAATGGAAGAAATAGCGATGTCTTTCTTCAAAGGATTGTGATACGAAAGAAAAAGGAAATTTGAAACGAGACCATTGGATGTCATATTTGGATATAAAATAGAAAATATCAAGAAAATATTAGGCCTTATCTACACATAACATCCGGAGAGAACTGAACACATGTTCTTACCTCTGCACCTTCCAGGCGTGCCGGTCCATCCTCTGCAGCATCTGCGACAGGTTGTAAGGATTCTCCTGGAAGCTGTACTGTTAAATGAGAGAAGGATAGAATAAAAGGATATATAACCAGAAGGATATATAACACAATGATGGTAAGTTCAGACAACCACACAAACACATACATACACACATACAAGTTACACTTTCAGAATATACGACTGTGTAGTCTGAAAATGCGATTATCCTAAATAAAGTGCTTTTCACATTGAAGGCTCTGATGAAGCTAGAGCATGATATCCTGGTACTCAACTAATCCTCCACCACAACCTACATCAGAAACAGCTGTTAGCCAATGAAGTGCGTTACATAACCTTTGTTTTTGCCGGTGCCATTTCTTTGCTTTCTCTTACCATTTTACACTTATCTACAATTGAATTCTGGATCACACCTAGATTGAGTTCTACACCATATTGTTATTTTCGCTATGCCCAAGCGAAATATTAAGATATTAATGTGCGAGGGTAATGAATACTTTGTCATCGGTGGATGCCGTAATATTGAAAGTTTACTCTGTATAGAAAATCCGGAAAGGTGGCTTCGTATTTACCGGTATTTTGTACACCGTCTCAAAAACCAGCACCAGCTTCTTCGGGCCCTTTTGTAGGTCACGGTTTTATAACATCTCACTCGACATATTCCCCTGGAAAAAAAGAAAGAAGGAATATATAAGTGTGTGTGTGTGTATAAATATATATACATATACATATAAACGCATATAACACTATAAAAATAAAATCCCTTGAAGGAATGGGTGGGGGGTTCCAGAGATATAAAAAGACGAATATACAAAGAACTGACTTGCGATCGCCTTGGAAACAAGGCCACTACTCAACGACATTAGATCACTAAGTGTCGATGTAATCGCCATCAGTGAAACTAGACTTTCCGACCGACATGCTTTCTTGCCATCTTTCGCGGGATACGAGAAGTATTTATCTCCATGTCAACCGGGAATCGGAGGTTGAACGGCGGCGTTGATCCGTAGGGGCATGGATCTCAACATAAGGACTATCTTCCTGGATCCAGAAGGAGAGATGATGGTCCTGGATGCGAATTGTAGTGACGGGGGTACTTACAGACAGGTACCTGTTTATACTCCGATAGAAGCAGGGAAGCCGTATATCTTCAGACATCGAGAGGTATTCCTAGGAATGCCTCGAAATTTAGAGTTAGTGGGCAACTGGTACGGTGCCTTAGAGATACAATTGGACTGTGTGGGTCTAGCGAATAGAAAGCGGATGGTAAAAGCCTGTATGGGGTCAACCAGGTCGTATTTTGATGAGGAACGGGGTTCTATAGGCAAGTAGATTAACGTTAGTAGAAGTTGTTAACCTAGATAGGCTTAGAAGGCAGGGATCCGGTTACTGGAGGCTGAAAGCGTTGCTCCCAAAGTGCCAATCCAACAGAGACCGAATTAGACAATTAACTAAGATGGCGTTGATGGGGCTAATCGTCAACAACAAATGATGGTTGGCGTTAGGTAGGTTTATTAAAGCATTAGTGGTAGAGATGGATAAAACAGAAGGGAATTTAGTCAGTAACTTCGAAATGGCGCTTTGGAAGAACATTGCAGCTGACCTGCTTGCTGCAAGATTAGCTCTGGACCATTTGCTCAAAGATAAACACGAAGGTTGCCTTGTCAGATCTAAGGTGCACTCTGTAAGAGAAGAGGGAAGGAAAGCCCCATAATGGGGGTCGAATGACAGACGCACAACGTCAAAGCAAAGTCACTATTCAGTCTTTGGTGGACCAAAATGGGCGCAAGGAACTCCAACCGGAGAAGATGTGTGAGGTATTTCAAGATCCCTTTGGCAAATGTGTGGAACGTAAAGATATCCAGAACGTAGGATGAACAAACGGATTAAGTCGATTATATCGATCCCAGTGTGTTACTGGTACTTATTTAATCGATCCCGAAAAGATGAAAGGCAAAGTCGACCTCGGCGGAATTTGAACTCACAACGTAACGGCTGTCGAAATACCGCTAAGCATTTCTCCCGTCGTGCTAACGATCCGCCTTTGTTTGACAGCCTTCTAGTAGATCTGCCAGAACTGCTACCGTAACTGGTACCAGAACAGGCCATTTCCCAATTCTGTGAGTCTAGGAGCGGTGGCACTGCTAAAAATGGACCCAAACAAGGGAGATGAAATAGAAAACTAGGTTCATAACGCTGCTGAACACAGACATCAAACTTTCGAGCAGGCTGTTAGCAAAGGGGTCGGCGCTTATCATCGAAGAACTGCTCCCACTTGGAGGACGGATTCGGATTTCAGCTAAGTTATTGGTAAGGATCAGCCCGCTGCTTTCTTCCAACCGGGAGGGACAGGCATCTTTGCTTAGTCTAGTGGCCATAGCGAAAGAGGTTGCCTGGTGGACCTTGCTGAAAGGGCTGAAGACAGACACTTTCCTCTTTACCCAGAATCTCAAAGTGAGGGTAAAGAGGGAAGTGCTGCCACCTAGCAATTTTGTTAAAAGATGGGTGAATGTAGCTCGAATGGCCCTAGTGAATGGTCTTTCTAGAAGTACGCGCCTGTACATTAAGGGCACATGAAGTGAAGAGAGCATACACCCTAGATGTCAGAGTGATCGTTGTTTTTGTGGGGTTTCAATGAGCAGCCCCTTTTGTGTAAACCCTTAGTGGCGAAAAAAGAAATTATTATTATTGAGTGAGAGAGCAGTGCATGCCATCAAAGTGACACCGTGGTAAAATATACGAAGCTCAGTATACCCATCATGACTACCCGTCTGATAAGGGTACCCCAGGCACATGCATCACAACCATATGTGCGGGACATGGTGATCTCATATCAAGATAAATAGCGCATGATCTTGCAGGTGGGGACCAGTTAGAATTTTCTTCTGGTCGAGAAGCCCATCCCACTCCAAAGTTCACTGAATAAGGGTTGTTTAAGGATGTTGAATAAGGGTTGTTTAAGCTATATTTGACCCGTCGCTCCGTTCTGATTTCGAATTCCCCAAAGTGCACTTTGCTTTCTTCCTTTCAACGTCGAGAAAATAACAGACTAGGCTCTATGTAATCGACTCGCCCTCACCTCACCCCAAGCTGCTCTTGTGGCAGAAATTTGAAATCACACTAATTATCATTATTATTTGAAACAGTTTTATTTGGGCCCCTTCAGGTTCGTCGCTCCGTTACAGGAATCTGGCTTGTTGAAGATTGGCGCAACAGAACCAGAATATATCCAGAAAGTTGGTGGAACATCCCAATAGAATCAGCAAACAGGATTAAATACAGCGGACCCTATATTGATGCAAGGATCAGGAAAACAAGTCAAGTACTTTTAGGAGAGATCGTCTGCCCAGTCGTATGTCAATATCTCATCGTATTAAAGAAGCGAGCTGGCAGAAACGTTAGCACGCCGGGCGAGATGCTTAGCGGTATTTCGTCTGCCGTTACGTTCAGAGTTCAAATTCCGCCGAGGTCGACTTTGCCTTTCATCCTTTCGCGGTCAATAAATTAAGTGCCAGTTACACACTGGGGTCGATAAAATCGACTTAATCCCTTTGTCTGTTCTTGTTTGTCCTCTCTGTGTTTAGCTCCTTGTGAGTAGTAAAGAAATAGGTATTTCGTCTGCCGTTAGGTTCTGAGTTCAATTTACGCCGAGGTCGACTTTGCCTTTCTTCCTTTCGGAGTCGATTAAATATGTACCAGTTACGCACTAGGGTCGATATAATCGACTGGCCCCCTCCCTCCAAATTTCGGGCCTTGTGCCTCAAGTAGAAAAGAATATCTCATCATATATTAAAGAAAAAGAGGGATCTATGGAGAACTGTTTGAAAAAATACAGTTATGATATACAGGCTATGGGTTTTCATTTCTACCTACTGACAGAGATGCACTGGGCTAAGTAAAAACAGATCGACATAAAAACTACAAATGCTGGGGTAATTCAGGTACCCTGAGTCCCTTCTGTTGCAATCGTTAGGGCCAAGCCCCACCTCACCCATTGCTTCCCACATATGCCAGGGGCCCTGAACAGAGCTACGGGCTCAACTCCTCTCTTTTCACTAAAACACTTAAAACATTCACACGAAGATAGACACGGTCCGATTATTTAATAAGAAAAAAGTAAAAAACCACAAGAAGCCCCGAAGAGGAAAGTGGCGATGTGAAACCGGGTGGAATGAAGCATTAACTTACCGAGAACTGGACACAGCAAGGCTTTCTCCTTCGGTTGTTGAGTTTCCAGAATCAAGCGTTTCGCTAGAAACCGACGTTCCATTATTCAGTAAGAGACTCTCAGTCGCTGCTTCATCTTCACTCTCGGAATCTGCTTCATCCGCTGACTCCTCCAATTCCGCCGACTCGTCGTCACCCACTGATTGTCCTCCATCGTTTGATTCTTCATCCGCTGACTCGCCTTCATCCACTGACTCGTCTTCGCTCACTGACTCGTCTTCGTTCACTGACTCGTCATCACCTACTGATAGTCCTCCATCGTTTGAGTCTTCATCCACTGACTCGCCTTCATCCACTGACTCGTCTCCGTCCACTGACTCGTCATCGTCCACCCATAGTCCTCCATTGTCTGAGTCTTCACCCTCTGACTCGTCTTCATTCACTGACTCCTCT
This sequence comes from Octopus sinensis, assembly GCF_006345805.1. NCBI lineage: Eukaryota > Metazoa > Mollusca > Cephalopoda > Octopoda > Octopodidae > Octopus > Octopus sinensis. The sequence continues at coordinate 21,327,002 of NC_043023.1, forward strand.
CCATCCACTGACTCGTCTTCACCGTCCTCTGACGACTCGTCATCCACCGGGACTCCGTCCTCCTCTGATTCCTCTCCACCCTCAGACTCTCCTTCATCGCCTGATTCTTCTCCACTCTCTTCTTGCTCTTCATTCTCCGATGAAACATCATTTACCGACGGGTCTTTGTCGCCTAACGTCACATTCCGCCCTTCACTATTCACTGACGGTCCTTTAGTCACAACTGACCCATTATTCACCCGTTGTCCTTCAGTCACCCAAAGACCAACGACGAAAAGAAATAAGAAAAGAACGAGATTCTTCATGGCTGTTGTCTTCTTTTCGGTGCTTCGCCTGTTTACTGACACACAGACAGCTTCTAATATCAGAAGGAACAGATTTGGTTAGTGCAGAACACAGAGTATAAATGTCTAGAACTTCTTGTTTGAGTTGTCTTGTCTTGTGGTGGTTCCTGCAGCGCAAAGTCTTCAGTAGCGGGAGTCACAGCAGCAGAGTCCCGTTGCACAATCGGCCTGGCTCTGTCACATCTCGACCAAGACACTCGCATTTATAACAAATTACCTGCACCCTCCTCTGCAATTCCATTGGCACCAAAGAAGTGTTGATGTCATCGAATCCGGGAGGTGAAATCGAAAACAATGGAGTTCCTTTAGCTTCTATTGTCCAGCAATAAGGAAGCAAAACTAATTCATTGTCAGGTAAAAGATGGCCGGTGAGAACAGACAATCACTTATGCAAAACAAATGCACAAAACAGGAACCACAACCACGACCATCACGGTTAGGTGTGTGTGTGTGTCCAATACACACACACACGTATAAACGAATACAAATAAATATGTGTGTGTACGCGTATCGGTGAGTGAGTTTTTGTGTGTGTGTGTGTGTAACAAACTCGTTTTTCGACTTCTTTTGCATTGAAACAATATCGATGCTGTTTAACTATATTACAATGTTTTCTTGGGAAAGTGTGTTTCCGCCTCTCTCTCTCTCTGTGCGTGTGTGTGTGTAGGTGCATTGTTGCAAGGTGAGTTCCCATAGAGCGGTAACTTGTTCAATTGCCTTCAAAGACTGTCTCGGGCTGACGAAAACCTTGACAGTCATTTTCTGACGGAAGCTGAAACGAGCGAGTCATTTATAAATATGTGTATATGTATATATATATATATATATATATATATATATATATATATATATATATACATACATACATATAAAATATATATATATATACACACACACATATATATAATATACATACATACATATATAAATATATATATATATATTATATATATATACACATATATATACATATATATATACACACATATATATATACCAATATATATATATATATATATATATATATATACACAGATATATATACATATATATATATATATACACACACGTATATATGTACATATATATCTATATACACACATATATATACACATATATATATATATATATATATACACAGACATATATATATATACATATATATACGCATATATATACATATATATATATACGCATATATATATGCACACATATATATATATACACACTCATATATATATATAGACATATATATACGTATATATATATATACACATATATATATGCACACATTTATATATATACACACTCATATATATCTATACATATATATATACACACATATATTATACCAATATATATATATATATATATATATTATATACACAGATATATATACATATATATATATATATATACACACACGTATATATGTACATATATATCTATATACACAATATATATACACATATATATATATATATATATATACACAGACATATATATATATATACATATATATACGCATATATATACATATATATATATACGCATATATATATGCACACATTTATATATATACACACTCATATATATATATAGACATATATATACGTATATATATATATACACATATATATATGCACACATTTATATATATACACACTCATATATATCTATACATATATATATATACACATATTAATATACACATATATATAACTTAGAATAACTTAGAAAGGTTTTGGCCAGTATTGGCCCAGGCCATGTCTAACTTATTAGCACTACCTGGCGAAGTCTTTCAATTCAGGATTTGGGCACCAAGGCCGATTCGAGCAGAGAGTTATTGTTTGCGGAGACATATCCGGGTGTGGGTGGTTTGTCCGAGACTGTTTGAAGGAATTTGTCCAAAGACTTCTTGAATTTTGTGTGGTCAGTTTCTGTTTTGACGTGTCCTGGTGTAATGTTGAAGAGAGCGGGTCCAATTGAGGTGAAATAGTTGTGCCCTATTGTCGTTATGTGATGCGATTTAGATTTTTGTTGTGGACGGATGGCACGTGGTCCAAGCCTGGGATGTATTTTGAAGGTGATGCCAACATCATTCGGACAGTGCTGATGGTTATTTTCCACATCATACAGATAATGTAGCGTTCACGGCGTCGTTGGAGTGAATACGGTTTCAGCTTCTCTAGTCTACCCCAGTAGTCAAGGTCTGACATGCCATCTATCATTTTTGTGATTGACCTTTGGGGAGCTTCAATTCTCATAATATTTTGTTTTGTGTAGGGAGACGACAGTGGACAGCAGCATTCAAGGTGGGGTCGGGCAAAAGTGGAGAAGAGAAGGATAATAGTGTGGGAATGTTCGTCTGGAAGGTTCCGAGAATCCAGGAACACATTCTGCGGGCCATGTCAACTTTGCTGCTTATATGTGTAGCCCAGCTTATGTTGTTGTCCACTGTTACTCCCAAGTCTCTGATGTTGTTGGATGCCATGAAAATTTCTCCAGAAGGAAGAGAGTAGGGGAGTTTCAGAGCGTCCTCCCTTCCAAAGTGGATCAGTTCGAATTTGTCTTCATTTAGCAACATGTTATTCTTTTCCGCCCATTGGACACAGCCAGTAGGTCTGACTGAAGGTTATTCGATCATCCACGCCATTGATGACCTTCTGGAGCTTGGAATCATCAGCGAAGGTTCTGATGTTACTGTGTTTGATGGTGTCAGTAATATCACTTATGTAGATGATGAAGAGAAGTGGGCCCAACACAGTGCCTTGTGGGACACCACTGCTGACTTTGGCTGGGCTGGATTTGGCTCCTTCGACTACAACATGTTGGGTTCTGTTAGACAGGAAGCACTTGATCCACTGCAGAAGCTTTCCAGTGACACCAATATTGGACAGCTTTCTCAGAAGGATCTTATGATCAACCCTGTCAAAGGCCTTGCTGAAATCAAAGTAGATGACATTAGTGTTGGAACCCTCTCCCAAGGCTCTCAAAATGTCATCAAAATGATGCAGTAGCTGCGTCAGGCAATCTCTCCCATTACGGAATCCATCCTGGTTGGAGTTCAGCATATTATGACTCTCAAGGAAGTGAGTCATGCGTGATCTCAGCACTCTCTCAAATACCTTAATGATATGAGAGGTGAGAGTGAGATTGGACGGTAATTCACGGCAAGCGATTGTTTCCTTTTTTGAAAACTAGGACAACAGACTGGGATAGAAGGTCTCTGGTATATATCCAGCATCCAGTGAGTTCCGCCACAGTTTGGCTAGAGGGGTGCAAGTTGGTTTTGACACATCTTCAAGACACAAGCAGGGAACCTATCGGGACCTACTGCTGAATTATGCTTCATTTCCTTTATTGCTGCTAAGACATCAGGAGCCCCAAAGGTTATGTCCGATAAAGTGTATTGGGGAGTAACATCACTGATACAGCCCAGATCAGTCATATCAGGATTGCTGAAAACAGAGGCAATATGTTTCTGCAATATCTCTCCCATGGTTTTGGCATTGTCTTGAAGAGTACCATTTTCATCAATCAGAGGGCCAACAGTAGAACCAGTGACTCTGTGTTTTTTTGCAAATGAAAAGAACACTTTGGATTGAGTTTGATCTTCTCAATGGCTCAGGCCTCTTCAGCGGTCGGTGGATCGCGTTTCGATTCCCAGACTGGGCGTTGTGTGTGTTTATTGGGCGAGAACACCTTAAAAGCCGACGAAGCTCCAGCGGGGCTGGTGGCGATCCCTGTTATACTCTTTCGCTCCAACTTTCTCTCATTCTTTCTTCCTGTTT
>NC_043024.1:5000-40000 GCF_006345805.1 Octopus sinensis
CTTACTACATTAACAACAACAGCAACAACAGTGGAGACGCAATGGCCCAGTGATTAGGGCAGCGGACTCGCGGTCGGAGGATCGCGGTTTCGATTCCTAGATCGGGCGTTGTGTGTGTTTATTGAGCGAAAACACCTAAAGCTCCACGAGGCTCTGGCAGGGGGTAGTGGCGACCCCTGTTGTACTCTTTCGCTCCAACTTTCTCTCGCTCTTTCTTCCTGTTTCTTGTCCTCGACTTCCTACGCAACCGCTGAGCCTGGATGCGCATTCATCCATCCGTCGATGCTCTCGGTGTCGGGGGTTGACCTGCTTCCTCTTCTGCGGGTCTTACGAATAGCAAAGGACCACGTTTCGGACTTCTCCCACTACAGACATGGGACGAAGACCGCTTCGCTCAACAAACAGCAGCAACAACAACATAAACAACAACAACAATAATAACTCTTTCTACAACAGGCGCTAAGTTGAATTTTTAGGGAGGTGGGTAAGTCGATTACATGAAACCCAAAACTTATTTAATCGTCCCCAAAAGGATAAAAGGCAAAGCCAACCTCGGCGGAATTTGAACCCAGAATGTAAAGCTAGAGCTATCGCGCTGCTAACAATTTGTCTAGAGTGCTAACGATTCTGCCAGTTCGCAGCCTTAACGATAGTAATAACAAGAATAATTTATTTATCTGCCAGAGGGGCATCAATTGAGAGTAACGTTACAAGAATAATCCACAATTTGTGAGGGCGTAGCAACAACTGCAACAACAATACTGTTTCGAATTTTTGCACAAGGCCAGCACGTTCGAGGGAGGGGTAAGTCTATTATATCGACCCCAGTGCTGGACTGGGACTTATTTTTTTCGACCTTGAAACGAGGAAAAACAAAGAGACACCGACAGCATTTCAAACTCAGAACGTTAAGTCGGAAGAAATGCCGCTAAGCATTTTATACGGCGCGGCAATGATTTTGCCAGCTGGCCGTCTCAGTAATAGTAACGAAAAAATTTTATTTGACAGAGGTGCAGCAATTGAGAGGAACATTACGAGTATAAGGACAGTTCACAATTTGTGTGTGTGTGTGGGGGGGGGGATGTAACTACCATAACAACAACAACAACAATAATAATAATAATGAGGATTTCAAATTTTGGCACAAGGCCAGTAATTTCAAGGAAAAGGAGGTAATTCATTACATCGGTTCAACTGTTACTTATTTTATCAATCCAAAGAGGATGAAAGGCAAAATTAACCGCGGCGGAATTTGAACTCAGAACGTAAAGACGGACAAAATGTCGCTAAGCATTTTGTTCGGCGTGCTAATGACTCAGCCAGCTCGCTACCTTAATAATAATAATAACATTCCTTTCTACCAAAGGCACAGGGCCTGAAATTTGGTAGGAGGGGACTAGTCGCTTACATTAATCCCAGTGTTTCATTGATACTTAATTTATCGACCCCAAAAGGGTGAAAGGCAAAGTCGACTTCGGTGGAATTTGAACTCAGAACGTAAAGTAGACGTTCTGAGTTCAAATTAGGCTGAGGTCGTCTTTGCCATTCATCCATTCGGGGTCAATAAAATAATCACCAGTTGCACACTGGGGTCAATGTAATTGACTTATTCATTCCCACACCGGACTTTCTTGCCTTGTGCCAAAATTTGAAGTCAGTAATAACAACAACAACAACAACAACAACAACAACAACAACAACAATAATAATAATACTGATAATAATAATAATAATAATAATAATACCTATTTCTTTACTACCCAAAAGGGGCTAAACACAGAGAGGACAAACAAGGACAGACAAAGGGATTAAGTCGATTACATCGACCCCAGTGCGTAACTGGTACTTATTTAATCGGCCCCGAAAGGATGAAAGGCAAAGTCGACCTCGGCGGAATTTGAACTCAGAACGTAGCATTATAATAATAATAATAATGATAATAATAATAATAATAATAATAATAATAATAATAAGAAGAAAATATAAAGACCTACTCATTGAAATTGAGAAAATGTGGCATCTCAAGGCGGTTACAATACCAGTGATCGTAGGAGCACTAGGAATGATCAAGAAGGGAACCGAAAATTATATGAGAATGATCCCTGGCTTACCATCCCTGCAAGAAGTGCAAAAGATTGTCTTAACTGGTACATCACACGTATTGAGAAGAGCATTGTCGATGTGAGAACTGTTGCTGCTCATGCATTTTAATTTAACTTTAAAAAAAAAAAAAAAAAAAAAATTAACGAACTACTGAGTTTGGTTTAATGGCCTACCAATATACACTATGAGTTTCTTTGCCCTAGGAGTCGGGAAGACACTCGGCAAGAAATGGAAGAAAATTTGAAAGAAGAAAAAAAAAAGTAATAATAATAATAATAATAATAATAATAATAATAATAATGATACCTATTTCTTTACTACCCAAAAGGGGCTAAACACAGAGAGGACAAACAAGGACAGACAAACGGATTAAGCTGATTACATCGACCCGGTACTCAACTGGTACTTATTTAATCGGCCCCGAAAGGAATGAAAGGCAAAGTCGACCTACTCAGAACATAGCATAATAATAATAATAATAATAATAATAATAATAATAATAATAATAATAATAATCGCATAAATACCTGTAAATGCAAGACAAAGTAGAATAATCAAGCTTGATGCTAAGAGATAGACCATATTTAAATTAAGAACCTAAAACATGTCTGCGAAAGTCTTTTTATACCAGGAACGAATGGCAAATTATACTGGAGAAATCATTCGCACTTAACAGATGTCATGACACGATTGCGTTTTCAAATCGACCAGGCGTCGGTTCAATACGGTCTTTGTATACTGCAGTCTTTTCAAATGCTCTATGGCCTTTGTTAAAGAAAAACGGTTAGCAAAGTGGTTTCTTTCGTAGTCTGAAATATTGAAAATTCTTCCCACTTTTCTTCTCTTTCTCTTTTCCATTCTCTGTATTCATCTCTCCTTCATTCTCTCTCCTCTCTCTCTCTCTCTCTCACTCTCTCTCTCTCTCTCTCTCTCTCTCTCTCTTTCTTCATTTTCTTTTACCTCTGTCAGTCTCTATCTGCCTTTCTGTATATCTGTCTCTCTCTCTTTCTCTCGGTCTCTCTTTGGCTCTAATCAACTCCGTATCCATTCATCCACTCATTCATTCATATATACATAGATACATGCATATATACGTACACATATACACACCCATACATATATACAATTATATAGAATTGCATTTGTCGGAGTTATAGATATTTTAAAGGTACTGTATTCTTTGTTCTTTACATAATTGCATCACACACACACATACACACGCATACACGCACATACACACACTCACACATGCATACACACTGATATTACATACATATAATCGTACATGTACGTACATACATATTACATTACACACACACACACACATATATATATATATATATACACACATACATATACATATATTATATATATATATATATATATATATATATATATATATATATATATATATAGAAATAGCAGTCAAGAATGCTTATTTCTATCAACTTGACTGCTATTCTATTTTTCGGTATGCGGTCAAGCAACTGTTTGCCTGTCCCTTTCTATATACAATATATATATATATATGTATGTAGTATCTTGCACAGGTATAGATATATAAATATACTATATATATATATATATATATATATATATATATATATATATAATATATATATATATATATATATATATATATATATATATATATATATATATGTTATTATATATATATATATGTATATATATATATATATATATATATATAGTATATATATATATATATATATATTATATATATATATATATATATATATATATTTGTTGTATGTATGTATCTATGTACAGGTATAGATATATAAATATACTATATATATATATATATATATATATATATATATATATATATATATATATATATATATATATATATGTATATATATATACAGGCATATATATGTGTGTGTGTGGTGAGAGCTATATTTCTGAAGAAGTAAATTAGATGGTAAAAAAATAACTAAAAACAAACCATCAACAAACAATAACAATAGCAAAAAAAAAAAACCAACTAAACCAAAGGCTCTGGTTTGCGTCTGGGACGTTTAGTATAAGTATATCGATTGAAGGTTTTGTTCTGTTTAATCAAATTAAAATCAAATATGCCAGTGTACTGTTAGTCTGGCTATCTCTTTACCTGTAGTCAGCGTGTCTGACAACCAGTCCGAAATATTATATTCAAATTTGTAGAATGAAACCAATATTGTAATAATGGCGCCATTTATATAGGTCATTCAAGCGATTCTATAGGCGCAGCCGTAAGATAATGACTAGGCTGAGAGACACAGTTTGAGTATACAGGGAAAATGCATATATATATATATATATATATTATATATATATATATATATATATATATATATATATATATATGTATATATATATTAAAACTGAGAATGTGTGTCTGTCTGTCTGTCTGTCTGTGTGTTTCCCTAAAACTTCAGAACTACACAACCAATTTCATTCAAATTTTACACATGCCTTACTTAGGGTCCATGTAGTTTCATGGGCAAAAAAAAGTTCAACTTCTTGCCTAGAGCGAGCCCATAGCAATATATCTTCTCCAATATTTCAGTATTACGTATTAAAAGTGAAACAAAAATATTTCTCTATTTTATGTCAAATGCTTTAACAATAAAAATAATAACAATTGAATTATATGTAGTAAGTAATAATTAAAATCAAACTAAAGTATAATATAATCGTAACATACAAAAGTAAAAATAGCAATTGGTATAAAATTACATCAATGACTTGAACTTGAGTAAGTGGTTTCACATGAATAGGAATAAATAAAAAATATAATTAGCGTGCAGAAATGGAATAGTCCAGATGGATAATAAAAAAATTAATTAAAGAAAAGACTATTGTCTATAAAGTATACAATGTAGAGAAAAAAGAAGAGCTAACAATTCCAGTCTGTTATATATTTTGAGTATTGTTATCAGTAGCGATATTAAGATATAACTTTGTATTTTGCATTTTATGTGTAGATGTATATATATAGATGTACATGTAATATGTACACATATATATATACACATATATACATGCACTAGCACTATGACTTGGCAACAACGGGTCTTTAATGCTAGTATATATATATTATATATATATATATACATATATATTGATAAAACGGTAAGATAACAAAAGAAAGAGACCTCGATATTATGTAAATAGAGGAATTTATCTGTAAATGTATATGTGACAATTATTCGGTAGCAAAGATAAAACTCCGAGTTTCGTATGCCGAGGTGGAAATCCACGCCACCATCTCTTCAGTTATCCGGCCATTTAAGGGATGGTGGCGTGGATTTCCACCTCGGCATCCGAAACTCGGAGTTTTATCTTGGCTACCGAATAATAGTCACATATTACATATATATATATACTGACCGGCAGGGACAATACACGGTGTGAAATTCATTTTATAATCTCAAACATTAGCCTTTCGCTATCTGTTTATTCTCTCTCTCTTTCTCCTCCGCCCTTTTATCCAAAACGTTGGGTTTTTTTTTCACGGCTAGCTATCTATATGTAGATATTAGCTGCATGGACAAGCACAGTGAATTGGAGAGGATCTGGGTGTTGCTAATCTGTATATATCTTTACCTGTGGTCTATATGACTAATTACCTGTCCGAAATATTACATTTAAATTTGTAGAATGAACGGCGCGTCAACAGACCTTGTACCATGTCCGGCCTGGCGGAACTTGCGCTTCCATTCACCATTTAATATATTCCTTAACTTTCATCTGGACCTGAAATGTGTTTGCTTGGATACTGATCGACAACAGCATTGATCCGCCTATTGTCTGTAAGCCTTGTAATGTGTCCGGTGTTGCGAAACTTCAGCTTACAATTTCCCCCTTGATTTAAAGTTTCCTTCTAGAGAGTCATACCGACTCATAAGGGCTGGTTTCCTGGTTTCCATGGTTCATAAATTCCCCACGTGGACGGGACGCCGGTCCGTTGTAGGAGTGGTCATTTATTCCAGCTCAGTTGAGTGGAGCAACGTGAAATGAAATGTTTTGCTCAAGAACATAGCGTGTCGCTCGGTCCAGGGATCGAAACCACAATCTCCCGATCATGAGTCCAACACTCTAACAACTAAGCCACGCGCCCCCACTCACCTTGATGTCGCTTTTTTTGATACCACTGGAAAACTAAATGGCTCCACCCTTTTCCTGTAAGCCTTGTGATGGCAGAACTTTTGGTATTTCATTCGACCAGATATGGTTTAAGGTTTACAGATAGCAGAAAGATGTATAGTCGTAAGATATTTGAGACGGAGAATAGAACGTTTCATCTTGAAAGAAGCAAACAGGACGTGAGTTCAATCCCTGACACTTTCCTACCTGAAAAATGTTTGTAACATCTCCATTAGCGTCTATTTGTCTAAAGACGGACTTCCCAGTCATATGAGATTATTTCATGACGGCATAGACTTCTTTTATAAACGAATGGCAATCACCACGGCCATATATATATATATCTATATCTATATCTATCTATCTATCTATCTATCTATCTATCTATCTATCTATCTATCTATCTATCTATCTATCTATCTATCTATCTATATATATATATATATATATATATATATATATATATATATGGCCGAACGAAAATATATATATATATGGCTGGAACGAAAACAATTGCAGCGTGGAAGGTGTTTATAAGCCATTTAAGAAACACACAAAACCGTTAGATTCACTTCAACATTTAAATTTAATTTGACAAAATATTTTCGTCGCTTTGAAAATGTTGAAGTGAGTCTAGCGGTTTTGTGTGTTTCTTAAATGACTTATAAACACCTTCCACGCTGCAATTGTTTATATATATATTAATAGTTATCGCCATACTAATATGGCAGTCTATAAATAAGACTAAATAGACTGCCATATTAGTATGGCGATAACTATTAATATCCAGTAACGCTGCCGTAATCTCCTTTAGAGAGACTTAGTAATTTTAATATTTCTATTATATATATATATATATATATATATATATATATATATATATATATATATATATATATATATATATATATATATATATATATTTAAAAAGGAGATGTGGAACACGAGTTGTGATATATAAAAAAAGGAAATGAAGAAAATGCTGACAAAATAATTTAAGTAAGGGAGAGTGTATTTAATTAGGTGAAAGTTCTTTTTACCGGTTGTGCATTTGTTATGCTTATCAAAAGATATTTTTAAGAGAGATAGAGTTCCTTTCTGATAGATTTTTTTCTCTTATCTGTTTTTTCTCTTATCAGATAAGAGAAAAAAAATCTATCAGAAAGGAACTCTATCTCTCTTAAAAATACATCTTTTGATAAGCATAACAAATGTGCAACCGGTAAAAAGAACTTTCACCTAATTAAATACACTCTCCCTTACTTAAATTATTTTGTCAGCATTTTCTTCATTTCCTTTTATATATATATATATATATATATATATATATATATATATGGGTGGAGGCTCAATGGCCAGTGGTTAGGGCAGCGGCTCGCGGTCATAGGATCGCAGTTTCAATTCCAAGACTGGGCGATGAGAGTGTTTTATTAAGCGAAATCACTTAAAGCACCACGAGGCTCCAGCAGCGGGGTGGTGGCGAACCCTGCTGTATTCTTTCACCACAACTTTCTCTCACTCTTTCTTCTTGTTTCTGTTGTGCCTGTATTTCAAAGGGCCAGCCTTGTCACACTCTGTGTCGCGCTGAATCTCCCCGAGAACCATGTTAAGGGTACACGTGTCTGTAGAGTGCTAAGCCACTTGCACGTTAATTTCACGAGCCGGCTGTTCCGTTAATTGGATCAACTGGAACCCTCGTCGTCGTAACCGACGAGCAATTATATATTTATGTCTCTTCTATTGTTTAATTATTATAAATCTTCCACTGAGGAGGGAGTCAGTTTCCAACAAAGATACAAGGCTCTATCTTTGGGATGTAGTTAAAACAAGCAAATTCACATTTGGAACTTCAGAAAAGTCTTGCATATTTTACTGTTCCACTCAAAATATGTCTGTCTGTGTTATCTATCTGCTATCTATCTATCTATCTATCTATCTATCTATCTCTAAGCTATCTCATCTACTATCTATCTATTTAATCTATCTATTCTGTCTTCTGTCTGTCTGTTCTGTCTGCGTCTGTCTGTCTATCTATCTATCTATCCATCCATCCATCTATCTATTCTAATCATCTATATTATCTATCATCGATCTATATCTATCTAATCTATCTATCTATCTATCTATCTATTATCTATCTATCTATCTATCTATCTATCTATCTATCTATCTATCTATCTGTCTGTCTGTCTGTCTGTCTGTCTGTGTCTGTCTATCTATCATCCATCCATCCATCTATCTATCTATCTATCTAATCTATCTATCTATCTATCTATCTATCTATCTATCTATCTATATATCTCTATCTATCTATCTATCGAATCTATATCTATCTCTCTATCTATCATCTATCTTCTATCATCGATCTATCTAGCTCCTATCTATCATCTATCTATCTATCTATCTATCTATCTATTGACGGATGTGATGATCCAGTTCAGCTCTGAAGGTAATCATTTATTTTGACTATTTATAGGCCAATTTTTGTGTAGATTTTTGCAAATAAGGTGTGTAAGCAACCAACTTTCGTTTGAGTGCTTTTCCAAGGGAGGATTGGAATTCGCCCTAAGGGCAGTTTCGACCCCATTTCATTTCTGTAATTTTCTTCTCGACATTAGAAAATGTCTAGAAATTTTATTGTTGAACGCTGGTCGCGTTCTTTTATGGAACAACATTTTCCTAGTCTGGAAACGATAGAGAAAAAAAAGAACGTTCGCACGGAAAATGCAAACGTGAAATTCGGTGAAATGAACGCTGCAACCACGTGCGTTAACAGCCCTGTCACCACCGCCACCACCACCACTAACAACAGCAACCACGAGACAACAACTGCTACCACCACCACCTCCACCACCACCACCACCACCACCACCACCACTACCACGACCAACATAAATGATAAAAATAAAACTGAAACGAAAACTATTGACAAAAACAACAGCAACAACAAGAACAACAATAAAAATGAACTATCTAATAGTGAAGATGTTAATACAAAAAAATCAACAACATCAGTAAATTTCGCAGACATTCTTCGACAGAAGAAAGAAATAGTAACATTCACAAATGAAGAGCTCATAGAGACAAGAGCTCTCTTTACAACCCGTGGACAAGATTTAGTGCTGCATACACCTCAACATATAAAACAAGAAATAGAAAATAAGACAATTGTATATAAAATTATTAGAAAAAACAAAAAACCAAATGAACAGATTACAAAAACTGATGTGGAGAAATGTTTAAAAAACATAATGAAAGAAAAAGAGTATATAAACTGGGGTCCCCAGTTTAACACAGTAGTGGTCCGCTTCCCTAGCCAGGAAGTGGCAAAAGCTCACTCTACTGAGTCTCTGGGAAATGATGAAATCACCATGGTCCCTTATTATAAAAACCAGAGGGTGAGTAGAATTACTATCATAAATGTACCCCCCGATATGCCGAACAAATGGATAACAGGGGCAATCTGTTACCACTTGAAAAAGATCAATATTTTGGAAACAGCCGTGTACCTAAACGACAATTGGGGTGGAAAAACAGTAGTGGTGACCATCCGGATTGAGGGGGCCTCTATCGAGAGCCTACCCGACAAGATATACTTGGAGAATGGGCAATGCCTATATGTTATGGCAGAAGGCAAAAAGCCTAGATGCTACAATGTGGCAGCCCCGAACATTTGATAGCCAAGTGCGATCTGGTAGGTAAAAAACAAAAAAGAAAAAAAAAAAAAATCCCTTTGTTGCCAACACCACACCAACACACTCAATTATGGAACAATGCCAAGAAAAACAACAAACCAGCAAACAAACCCCAACAACATCACCAAGAAAAATAGTACCAACACAATCACCGTTGACTTCACAACCAATTAAACTGTTGAATTAACAAAAAAATGACCCACGCCCACACCCAGGACGACAATTAAAAAGACAGAAAACACTGACGAGAAGACAAATGCTACCCCTAACACCACAACAACACAAACACCGCACAAAACATCAACAATTTATACAAGCATACATAGTAATGCAAATGTTTTGCCTCTACCCCATACTGATACGTCGGACGACGAAAGTTCGACGGAATGGCAAACAGCCACAGGGGGTAAAAGAAAAAGATCCAAAAAATCCACCAAACAAGGAAGTAAAGCAGGGAGATATCTAACTCAGGACAACATCCCCCTAGACAATCAAAAAAGTAATGAACCCGTAAAACCACACACACAACTAACTGCAATAGACACAGACAATAAAGAATTAATGGACTACATCAAATCTAACATGGTCGTCTGTGAAGATGACTTTAAGACAAAAAATCATCCGCACACCACACCACCAAAACACATCAGAATTTTACACATAACACAAGCACAACACCACATACTGGAAACAATATTTCCGAATGCGGTAGGCGGGTATCAACGATACCTGTCGAAAAAACTATACAAACACCTCATCAAAAACGATACAAAAGAAGAAGAAGAAAAAAATGAAACTTTTAAAATGAGTAAGTGACCTCACTTCTTGCCTCTTGTCTCTTCTAATATAGTGTGTAAAACACAATTTTCGTAAATGTCAAGTATGCTTAAATTAGGTTGTGTGAATGCGCGTGGCTTGGCGTTGGCTTGGAAGCAAGGTTACCTTCTAAACGACATCAAGTCACAGGACGTGGATATAGTAGCTATCAGTGAAACCAGACTCAGTAAGCCGCGGGCCCTCGAGTCCATGTTTGGCAATCAATTTGACATTTATTTTTCTCCCTGTCTGCCGAACATGGGTGGTGGAGGTACTGCGGTGCTTTTTCGAAAGAGTCTAAAGGTAAAAGTAAGAGCAATATTCCTAGACCCGGAGGGTAGGCTGGTTGTCTTGGACGTGGATGGCAGAAATGGAAATGGGTGTGCATTCCGTCTGATGGCAGTTTATGCACCGTCCTTAACGGGTCGGGCGGATTTCTTCAGACGTCTAGAGGTTTTCCTGGGTACGTCTAGACCTTTACTGTTAGTAGGGGATTGGAACGCTACCTTGGACACGCATCTAGATTATGTGGGAAGGGATAGGAATAGAAGGGGGTGTAAGAGCCTCAAAGACCTGCTCAGACGTTTCCATTTGTTTGACAGGTTCCGACTCGACCATCCGAACGTGCCAACGTGGACTTGGACAAACCGCGTCGGATCGTCGAGATCTTATCTAGATAGAATTCTATGCAGGACAGCGGATAGGGATAGTGTAGGATGTCCACAATTTAAATAGTCAGCTACACAGATCACAAATTTGTTACGTGTACGCTCGACTTAGATAAAACACATAGGCAGGGTCCGGTTACTGGAAACTGAACACGTCGCTGTTAGCGCGACAGGTTTACAGGAACCGGATTAGCGAGTTAATTAAGAGGGCGCTGACGGGAGCGGTCGTTAACAACCGCTGGTGGTACGCCCTGAAAATGGCAATAAAATCGGAATCAATTAGGTTTAGCAAGGAATTAGCGATAGAACGAAATAGAGTAGAGGGAGACTTAGTTAAGAAACTAGAAGAGGCACTTACCACTGGCAGCGCAACCAACGTGCTGGCTGCGAGGATGGCCCTCGACCAACACCTCAACGCCAAGCACGAAGGTGCGTCGTCAGAGCTAAAATGCGTGCCTTAAGGAACGAAGGGATTGAAGCTGCGCGAGAGGCCCGGGTAGCGGAGGCGCAGCGTGGCAACAGATCAACCATTCGGTCTCTAATAGATCAACAGGGATGCAGTTTACTCGAACCCGAAAGGATTGTGTGAGGCCTTTCAACAGCACTTTGCTCGACTGTTTGGTGCGAGTGGTGGGTCGGAACGAGGGATGGATTTCAGTGCCTACCTGACCGACCTGCCGCGGCTCTCGGCAAGAGAAGCGGAGTGTTGTGAAAGTCCCATCACAGCCGCTGACGTGTGGGATGCGATGGCGGGCTGCGCGAGGGATAAGTCGCCTGGATTGGATGGTTTACCCTACGAGCTGTATTGTCGAATGCCAGACTTGTTTGGCGACCTCTGGCATCAGTCTACTGCAACTGGCAACAAAACGGGAGAATCCCCGGTTCGTGAGCCGAGGTGCAGTGACGTTGCTGAAGAAAGACTCAAACAAGGGGAATTTTATAGATAATTTCAGGCCCATCACTCTGCTCAACGCAGATTTGAAAATTTTGGCCAAAGTAATAGCGGAGAGGTTGGCGCTTGTCATTGGTAAACTGGTCGACAGGGCGCAAACATGCGCCGTGCCGGGCAGAACCATACATGACAACCTCCATCAGATGCGCTACATTGTGGACAGGGTAGTTAAGGATCCTGGCATGGGTGGGGCGCTTAAATTTGGATCAGTCTAAAGCCTTCGATAGGGTCGACCATCGGTACTTGGCGCCGTCCTCAGGGCGGCTGGCTTCGGTCCCGTCTTCCGCGGTTGGATCGCTGCCTTGTATAGCGGCATCCGATCGGTGATTCGGGTGAACGGTCACCTGTCGAAACCGTTTGACATCACGCGTTCGGTCCGTCAGGGATGTCCCCTGTCGGTGCTTCTGTATGTATTGACTCTCGAGCCGCTACTGCGGAAGCTGGCGACACTGAGGGGCATCCCACGGGAACTGGGTTGCGGGACGAGCGTGTCGGCATATGCGGACGATGTCACCGTCATAGTGTCGAGCGACAACACATCAAGATGATAGGCGAGACACTAAGAAGAAAATACGAAACGGTGACGGGAGCAAAGATTAACCCGGAAAAGTCAGTGGTTTGCTACTCGGCACCTGGAGAAGCAAGCCCATGCCGTCCGACTGCGGCTCAGTAGTGGGACGCTGGACGGACGGACCGGTAAATTGCTCGGGGTCTGGTTCAGTCCGGACCTCAAAATGGATAAGAACTGGGACGAGATCACGAGTAGAGTGGTCGCTCTCAGCCAAACATGGGCCGAGAGAAAGCTGTCTCTAAAAGGCCGGGCGGAGCGGAGGTGGCGAACGCGTACATCGCATCTGTCATCGATTACCGCCTGACCGTCGTACCTTGTCCCGACGCCACCATCACCAAACTGGAACGCATACTCTTCCGCTTCCTGTGGAAGGTGGCGTTCCGATGGTGAGGAAGTCCATTTGCTGTCAACATCCGTTGAATGGAGGACTGGGCATGCCGTGGTTGATGATGCGCAGGCATGCGCTGAGACTGCGACATCTCTGGAAATTCATCGACGACGGTGAACAGGTGTGGGCGCCGTTTGTGAGGCGCGACTTCCCGCAGCTCGTCTCACTGACCGAACTGCAAACGTGGATCAAAAAGAGACCGAAACTGGGCGATTGGCACCGAGAGTGTCGCCAAGCTCTACAGCAGCTCTGCCGACCGGGGTCAAACTTGTGCAACTTCCAAACGACTAAAGCGTTCTATAGAGGACTAGTGGAGGGGAGGTCCGACGACACACTCGGGGCAAACCTGGGCGTCGACGAGGAATTCCTAACCCGCCTGTTCAGAACGACGTTCGGGCCGAGGCCTATGGATATCTTCCAGAAATCCCTGGCTTGGCAGTGCTATCGAGACGCACTACCTGTTCGAGAGAAGAGCTACAGACACGGTTCGAAAACCATCACCGAACCGACCTGCCTGAGATGCGGTCAGAGCGACGAAACCGTTCTGCACGCACTCGTGCAGTGTCCAGATATTTCAGAGCTGTGGTCCTTCGTCGAACAGCTGTTGTCACGTGTAGGTCAGGCTCGCCTATCGGCCGAGTCTATCGTGAATATTGTTCCACCACCTTCCTTTAAACGGGAAGGGAAAACGGTTTTCGTTACGCTGATGGCTATGGCGAAAGAATGTGTGTGTGGACGCGTTTGAAAGGACTGCAAACAAACACTTCCTCTCTGGTCAGTCTCTCGTCAACTTTTTCAAGTACCACTTGAAAAGGAGGATGAGAATAGAGAGGAAGGCTTTGTCGAACGAATGTTTTAATAAAAAGTGGGTAAAAGTGGCAAAAATGGTCAGTATGAAAGACGACACTATTTTAAGCATAAATCTGTAACCAAAAGAGACAACGAGAAGTAAGGCGACTTACTCATGGTTTCTTTTTCGAATTGCCTGAGGTGACCTTGGTCTTTTTTGTAGGTTTTTCTTTCCAAGGCTACACCTAAACTGTGAACTTTATATATATATATATATATTGCTTTTTTATATACCACACAACCCACAGATCCCTATTGATCAAAAGATTTTTTTTTTGCCCCACCCATCCCACCTCGAAAAGAAAAAATCTACATTGTATTTCGTCCATTTTATTCTGTGTTTAGCCTGTGTGGCTACAATAAAAAGTTATCTATCTATTATCTATCTATCTATCTATCTATCTATCTATCTATCTATCTATCTATCTATCTATCTATCCATCTATCTATCTATCTATCTATCTATCTATCTATCTATATATCTATCTATCTATCTATCTATCTATCTATCTATCTATCTATCTATCTATCTATCTATCTATCTATCTATCTATCTATCTATCTATCTATCTATCTATCTATCTATCTATCTATCTATCTGGAGAATGAAATGCCCTTAAAACAATAGGTATATATATTAAGCATATAGTTTATATCCATTTAAAACCAGAAAAGAAAATGAAGATAAGAAAAGTAATAATTGTTTATTATTAACTAATTGGTCAACTTCGCTTCTTACAGCCGTTTCAATCAATACTTAATTATGGTTAGGGTTAGGGTATATATATATGCATATATATGTTCGGTCTCTTGTTCATAAATCCGAAAATAGCACACACTAATATTTTATGAGCAGTTGTATCTTATATAATCGAGTTGTTGGTTATGGTCGGTGAGAAAGTTACCATTGGTTTTGCGCCTCAACAGTTCACTTCCCCGTTGCCACTGTCAGCCATACGATGTATTTGGCGCAGCATTGACCGTCTCAAAGGCAAGTATATCAACTGACAGCTTTTCGGTGGATTCATAAATTACATACCCCGACCCCCAACTTTCCACGATAGGTTGGAGCATGGAATCCTCCAAACCGACGAATTACACGTCGATTTATTAGACCATCAGTTACACCACAAATGTTTTGTCGTCAATACTGCACTTTCCAGTATCACCTATTTCAACATAACTGCAATATATATATATATATATATATATATACACACACATACACAGTCGCCATGATAGATCGTTAGCCACTACACACATTTTTTTCTCTCCTTGTTTCTCTCCTTGTTTTTTCTGTGTCCCTTTCTGTAGAAGAGCGTAGGCGCGAAACGTAAAAGACTTTTTCTTTTCCTGAGCGTTATACTAATACATCTGTTTGTTTTGTACACCACCTGTCTTCGTCTTTTGTTTTTTTCGTAAACTCTCCCTATATATATATGTACAAACTATACCATTTTAATTCCGAGCAACGCCGGATATCTCTGCTAGTTATAAATATAGAAAAGTCATGCAAATGTATAAATACAAATATAAACAATATACATAAATATATAAATATAAATATTTAAAAAAAATGAATATATAAATATAAATAGAAAAAATATCAAATTTATAAATAAATATATACAAACGATGTATGTAAATATATAAATTATTTTTAAAAAATCGTTCTAAACTCGAAGTAAGTGGAAAACAAGAAAATACCTAAAGTTATATTAACGTTAATATATTCCATCTCAGACATCTCAATTCAAATGAACGGTTTTTCTGTGAAGGGTTATGAAATGCCATGAATTACCATATTGCCACTTTAGAATATGCGATTCCATTTAGTTACTTAGAAAGAAGCCAGGTATTTTAAGTTAACATCGATTTTGTTACTGTATATATTAACTCTGCTTTAGTTCAAAGATCGATATTTTGAAGGTGTGAAGTGTATGCGCTGGGAACGGGAAACGGTTTATAGAATCTGAATAATATGGTAATCGGTGCTATTTTATTTTTATGCAACTTTTGTGGTGGACAGCAGCGGCGTCATAGGAATATAGATGTAGATTCTTAAAGCCCGAATCAATCCTTGGTTTATCGCATTTCCGATGATGTGAATGATAGGGGATTGTCTGTGCAACCCGGGCAGAAGAATTAGCACACAGGATGTGTTTTATAATTATAAATATAGATGACATCGCAGTTTGATGATTTTGTGTTTTCTGTTCTGTTTTCTCATTTATCTTTACAACCTTTACCGATGTAAAGACATCTTCGAATGATGATCTCCAGAAGAATGAATTTACGTGATAAGGAGGTTCTGGCGCCCATGACAGACGATTCTCGTCTGCTACGATATATGTGTGTACTTTTATGCACCAAGTATCTATATGAGTGGATCTCTTTGGGGCTAACAACGCAGCATTCGGTGTTCTAACAAGACATCTGCGTTAAGTTGGATATAAAGATTATCTCTCTATATATAAACGACAAAATGTCTGCGTGCGTGTCCTTTATACAAATCCACAATTTTTCAATTAGAGGGCTCGCACTTTCTATGGTCATTCAAAACTGTCCAAGGGTGGTCGTGCACATCTTTACATTTCCCCAATCACTCCGTAAAGCCATTAAAAAATCAATAGAAGTGACTTTTTTGTGAATTTTCTATCCAAAACGCAATCAAAATTCCCGAAACTTGATACGCCGATTGAATGCCAGCTAGCTGTATGTGATTGGTCGGAGTACTCGCGTGTATGTGTGCATGCACGCAGCTGTATATGCATGCACTAGCACTATGACCCGGCGTTGCTGGGTCATATACTTATAAATAGAAAGATATATATATATATATATATATATATATATATTCTTTTATTCTTTTCCTTGTTTCAACCATTTGACAGTGGCCATGCTGGAGGACCGCCTTTAGTCGGAAATATCGACCCCAGAACTTTATACTTTGTAAGCTTAGTATTTATTTTATCCGTCTCTTGGGGCTGAATAGACTTGTTCAGCTTCCAGTAGCCGGATCCTCTCTTTACTGCACTATCTATGTCCAGTCTGCACTTAACCATTCTATGGTCAGTGTAAGCTACTTGGACAAGCTGTGAACAGCTAAAACTAGACTTATCTCTAGTTCCTATCACTATCCTATCTAAATAAAACTTGAACCTTCCGTCGCCACTCATCCAGGTCCACTCTGCGATGTTCGGATGGTCAAGTCTCTAACGATCTGCCAGCTGAAAACGCTTAAGCAGATCAACGAGACGTGAGTTCACTTTCCTATAGATCGAGCCAACGCTATCGATGCGTGCATCAACAATAGCGTTATAGTCACCTAACACCACTAATGTCTTCGACGTCACGAGAAAGTTTTCTAGGCACGGATAAAAATCAGTTTAAAATCCTCTAGCACAAGGTGTATAGATCCTGATCAACCTGAAGGCCTTACTGCTGTATGTCACATCAAGGACACCAGCCCACCTTCTGGGTCTACATAGACTGTACTTGTCTGCAGGGCCAAGCCTTTTCGAACCAGTACTACTACACCCCCTCTCCCTCTGGTCTGGCTAGGAGACAGGATTTTCTCATAGTCATTCAGGAGGGGCGAGAAGCTTTGTAAACTGTCTAGCTTGGTCTCTATAGCAACCATCACATGCATATCGTGTGATCTGAGGTCGTCAAAGAAACAAGCTTGCTTCCACTTCGAGCTCAGACCACGCACATTTAAACACCCAAGATTAAGTGTCGCCAAAACCAGGGAAAAAAACAAGGGTCCTACTTACCCTTAACTGGTGATGTTGGAGCTGGCCTCACAACACATGGGGCAGCTCTTTTCTTCTCCTACTTCTTCAAATACCCTGGAAGGTCCGGGATGATTTTGATAGTCTTTGGATGTCTATCCTTCAGTTCCTTGTAAAGTTTTTCTCCTATCCAAGCACACCTGTCTCTCAAGTCCTTGTGCTGTTCGAACAGCGTGGTGGTGCTGTGTTTTGTTACAATGTCTTCGATATATTTGTCTCTGGTATCATATTTTATCAGAGATTTTGTTTTATTGTCATTCTTTTCATCTTTTTTTTTCTGGGACAATATGGGGCGGGTCGTTTTAATGTTTGTGGTGCAGTGTTTTCTTTTTTCTTTTGTGGAGGATGTGGGTGGGGAAGGTGTGTGTGTTCGTTTCCGAACTACTGTTGTGAACTTCCCCTCGACTACCTCCATGGTGTCGTCCGGGGGAGTTACATGTTTTGGTGCCACTTCAGAGGGGGTGGGTGTTTTTGTTGTTGTCGGGACTAGTGTATGCATGGGCTGGGGTTTTGGGGTTTCGTGTTTGGGGGTGGAGACTACAGATGGGGGAGCGGGAATATTTGTTTCTGTAGGGGTTAAACTGTGCGCGGGTTTGGGGTCTTTTTTTGTATTTGAGGGGCCTGGTGTCTGTGTAACTTTTCTTATCCACTGTTCACAATTTTTACGAATGTGGGCTTTTTTTCCACATTCATAGCATGTTGGCTTCTTTCCCTCCACTTGTATTTTGAGGATAATATCCTCTCCCAAGAGTACTCTTTCCGTAAACATTTCGATATCTTCCTGAGTCCCCTGAATAATGGCAGAAATGCTCTGCCTGAGCCAATATTGTGGGGCAGAGCATGTTATCTGAAGGAAGGTGATTTTGTCCACAGGGCGGCCATCACCTCTCTTGCGTCAATTTCAGGTGGTAATTCTGCCACCCTAACACGAGTAGCTCGTCTCCCCATGTAGGTCGGCAGAAACACCAAATCCTTCCTTTTCAGGGGACTCACTGAGTACTCTTGGGCTTTTGTTTCCGTTTCGAATCTGGCCTCTATCGTGCCATATGTCCGGCCTCTCGCTATATACTTAATGTCTTTACAAATTGGGGCCAGACATTTTTCAATCGTACACTTTTCAAAGTGTTTGAATTTCTTAGTTGAAGGACAGTATGTTTTAAAAACAACTGTCTTTCTTTTCAATTTTCCACACTAGGTGAGGATGATATTTTTATATTACCCTCTCCTCTTTCATTCTTCCAAAAAGCTCTGGGAATTTTCCTTCTGTAGTTCGACATTTTCCGTAGCCACCGCGGCAACTGCAGAGAATTTCTTGACTGGCTCATCCAGTGAAATTTTTTCTGAAATAAGTTCGACCGACATTTTTGCACAAAATGGAATCCCCCAAAAACGGGAAACCTATAATATGTTTTTTATTTTTTGTTTTTATTTTTTCCTCTCGACGACGGTAACAGTTCAAATTCCACCCCCGCAGGGAGGCAAGGCGCAACAACAAGGCCTTCAACGGTCGAAATTTCACACACAAAAATTAATTGATAATCCCCAGAAACGGGAAACCTGTAATATGTCTCTTTTTTTTTTTTTTTTCCCTCGACGAGAGTAACAGTTTAAATCCCATCCCCGCAGGGGGGCGAGACACAACAACAAAGCCTTCAACGGTCGAAATTTTACACACAAAAATTAATTTGTAATCCCCAGAAACGGGAAACCTATAATGTTTTTTCACGTTTTCCTCTCTACGAGTACAAGAGTTCAAATCCCATCCCCGCTGGGGGGCGGGACACAAAAAATAAAGCTGACAACGACTTTAACAAGTTCAAAAATTTCAACAGTTCACAACAGAAAAATGGTTTTACACAAATAATTTCTTTTTCCCGTCACCGGGACAAAGCACAAAAATTAACAGAGTTTTAACAGTTCCACATTTCGACAATGTTCAACAATTAATAATTCCAACAGAAAAAAACAATTCAATGATCGCCAAGACATTCGGCTCATCGTAAAAAAAAACACGTCTAATCGCTAGACAGGTAAGCAAGCTACTTACCACACAGCCACTACTGCGCCTATATCTATACATGCATATTTATGATAATAAATGTATATATCTTTGTATATACATATACATGCACTTAAAAATATATACATAGCAATATATATGTCTATATATAATTACATCTCATATATGTCTTGTTTCTTTCTGTGTTCCTTTCTGTGGAAGAGCGTAGGCTCGAAATGTTAAAGACTTTTTCACTTCCCGAGCGATATAGTAATACATCTGTTTGTTGTCTAAACCACCTGTCTTCGTCTTTTGTTTTGTTTTTGTGAATTCTCCCCCTATCTATCTATCTATCTATCTATCTATCTATCTATCTATCTATCTATCTATCTATCTATCTATCTGTCTCTCTCACACACACTCTCTCTCTCTCTCTATATATATATATATATACATATATATATATATATATGCAAACATACATGCATACGCATATATATATATACATACACGTGTGTGTTTGTATGTGTGTGTGTGTGTTTGTGTGTGTGTGTGTGGTCATACGTGTATTCCACGATTCTACGAGCTGCAATTGGTATCTTATTTCCTACAACAACAATCTTCAAAGCCTTCATTATCTTCGGGAAACAGCCTTACTCTTTGATGGAAAACTTCATATATTATAATAATAAATCTCTGAATGAGATGTAAACAGTAACTGCTCGACAACGTAAAGTATACTAGCCATCTCAATATGGCAGACCACTAAGGGTGGGTGTTACTGTAGCTTTTAGCCCCAGGAGATCATCGTCTCCAGCTGGCTTTAGGCACACTTTCTGTTCCCTTATGGTATTTGCACAGAAAGTGTGCCTAAAGCCAGCTGGAGACGATGATTTCCTGGGGCTAAAAGCTACGGTAACACCCACCCTTAGTGGTTAGCCATATTGAGATGGCTAGTATACTTTACGTTTATATATTATATTTTATTTCAATGAATTCTATGGTAGCATCTACTTACAATAACATACAAAAATATTTCCTAAAGAGCCAATTTACGACGTGACAATAAGGCCAGATGTCGTCACTACTCATCGATCGAGTAGACAGATGATCAGAGGCACTCGAAATCTAAACATGGCGAAGTCGTTAAGAAGCTCCGTATATATATAAGTTCATATATTTACACACAGACGCATGTACAAAATATATATCATGTGTGCTATCTGATTGGATAGTATCTTAGGCAAGTGTCTTCTACTATAGCTTCGGGCCGACAAAAAAACTTGTGAGTGGATTTGGTGGGCGTAAACTGAAAGAAGCCCGTCGAATATGTATATACTCACACACGTATATATATATATATATATATATATATATATACGATGGGCTTCTTTCAAATCTACTCACAAAGCTGTAGTCGGCCCGAGGCTATAGTAGAAGACACTTGCCCAAGGTTCCACGCACTAGGACTGAACCCGGAACCATGTGGTTGGTAAGTAATCTACTTACCACGCAGCAAGTCCTGCGCCTATATATATATATATATATATGTGTGTGTGTGTGTGTGTGTGTGTGTGTGTGTGTGTGTGTCATATATATATATATATGTGTATATATATGTATATATATATATATATATATATATACGTTTATATATTTGTTGTGCAAGATTTTTTATGTGAAGTCGTGTGTTGAAACAGATATTGTTATATTTCGGAATGGTCATTTTGCCAGTTTAGCCTATAAAAACACACGCACGATATATTTGGTCACAGGAGTGTGACGAAAGAACTCTGGCCGAAATAAGATTAGATTAATGTAAAAAATAAATATCACTGAAGCAAAGTAACACCAAATATGTAGTGCATGTGTTTTTATTGGCTAAACTGGCCAAATGACCATTCCGAAATATAACAATAGTATATATATGTATATATATATATATATATATATATATATATAATTATATCTATATATATATATATATATATATATATATATATAATATATATATATATATATATATATGTATATATATGTATATATATATATGTATATATATTTAGATCGTTTGTCTGTGTGTGTGTAGGTGTGTATGTGTGTATCCGTGTTTGTTTCCACCACCGCTTGACAACCGGTGTTGGCCTGTGTATGTCCCCGTAACACAGCGCTTCGGCAAAAGAGACCGATAGTATAACTACCAGGCTTAACAAAAGTACTGGGGCCGATTTCTTCGACTAAAATCTCTTTAAGTTGGTGCCCAGATAAAAAGTATCCCTAAATATACATAGATATAATTTATCAAAACAACCAAAACTTAATCGAGCAAGACAAAAGTGAAAGCAATAAAAATATGGATTATTCCCATACATGTTTCGCTATCACTATATTACGTAATTTTACTTACGTAAGATGTCCGTATATATACATACACACACACAAACCTACATATACCTATATGTAATGTGAATGGGAAGCACTCCGTCGGTTAAGACGACGAGGGTTCCGATTGATCCGAATCAACGGAACAGCCTGTTCATGAAATTAACGTGTAAGTGGCTGAGCACTCCACAGACACGTGTACCCTTAACGTAGTTCTCGGGGATTATTCAGCGTGACACAGATAGTGACAAGGCCGGCCCTTTGAAATACAGGTACAACAGAAACAGGAGAGTAGAGTGAGAGAAAGTTGTGGTGAAAGAGTACAAACAGGGATCACCACCATCCCCTGCCGGAGCCTCGTGGAGCTTTAGGTGTTTTCGCTCAATAAACACTCACAACGCCCGGTCTGGGAATCGAAACCGCGATCCTATGACGGCGAGTCCGTGCCCTAACCACTGGGTCATTGCGCCTCCGTATAGTGGAATATATATATATATATATTATATATATATATATATATATATGTAGGTTCCCGGGTTGAGTCGGGGTGAACCCACAGTAAATAAGGTACTCAATACATAGCAGAGTAAATTAATTTATTTTATAGAAGAGCCTTCTACAGGACTAGAACTGTTTCATTCAAAAGAAATCATCAGGAAGCTTCCTGATGATTTCTTTTGAATGAAAACAGTTCTAGTCCTGTAGAAGCTCCTTCTATAAAATAAATAAATATATATATATATATGTATGTGTGTGTGTGTGTGTGTGTGTGTGTGTGTGTGAGTGTGTGTGTATATGTGTGAACTCTCACAAACACACACACACACACTCACATTCACGCACACATACTCATACAAGCACAGAGAGATGAATTTGTTTATGAGAACAAACATGAAAACAAAACAACCAACCAGCCAACCATCACCACCACCACCACCACCACCTACAACATCAACAACAACAACGGAAAGCAAAACAAACAATCGAATCCACACACGTGATCAAGTTTAGAATGTTCTGCAATATTCTGTATATTATTACATATTTGTTTGTTGAAGCTGAACAATTTAGCTTAATAACTAATGTGACCTAGTTACTTTCTTCTGTCGCTTTCTTTAAAGTAATGAATAAATCATGAAAATTAATATACATACATATATATATATCAATAATAATAAAGGGTAAAATTAATTAATTAATAATTAATAATTCCACCAAGTAGTATTCGGCATGTTAAAAGGACCATTTACGGTAAACTTAATATTTTTTATAATTATGAATATAATTATAATTAGGGTTTGGCAAAAAATTTGCTTAACCACATACCGAACTTTAGAAATAGCAGCCAAAGAACCTAGCTATTTCTTCTACTGTAATAAACAACCCCTAGACAATATATACTCAAAAACAATTCACGTAGGCAGAGAAGAAAAACAGCGAAATTCGTTCGGCATTTGATTAACTGTGGACGCGTTTCGGAATCAAATAGATATGAAAAATTACCTTTCCATTCTAATCATTTTCCTCTTCAGCACAATATTTCAGGATTTAAAATTTAAGTATATATGAGGAGTGCTCCGTCGGTTACGACGACGATGGTCCTTGCTGGTACGATCAGCGGAAGAGCTTGCTCGTAAAATTAACGTGCAAATGGCTGAGCACTCCACAAACACGTGTACTCTTAACGTATTTCTCATGGAAATTCAGCGTAACACAGAGTGTGACAAAGCTGGCCCTTTGAGATACAGGTGCTACTCATTTTTTCTGGCGATGCATTGTGTCCTTAAGCAAACACTTTATTTCACGTTGCCCCAGTCCACTCAGCTGCATATATATATATATAATATATATATATATATATATATATTATATATATATATATATATATATATATTATATATATATATATATATATATATATATATATATAATATATATATATATATATTATATATATATAATATCGATATATATATTACCATAGGCGCAGGAGTGGCTGTGTGGTAAGTAGCTTGCTAACCAACCACACGGTTGCGGGTTCCGTCCCACTGCGATGGCATCTTGGGCAAGTGCTTCTGCTATAGCCCCGGCCGACAATGCCTTGTGAGTAGATTTGGTAGACGGAACTGAAAGAAGCCGGTCGTATATATGTATATATATATATATGTTTGTATGTGTGTGTTGTGTGTCTGTGTTTGTCCCCCTAGCATGCTTGACAACCGATGCTGGTGTGTTTTACGTCCCCGTCACTTAGCGGTTCGGCAAAAGAGACCGATAGAATAGTACTAAAAGGTGTGTTTTCCAGCATGGCCGCAGTCAATGACGAAAACAAGTAAAAGAGAAAAAGAGAGAGAGTATATATACAATATATATATATGTAAACAACAGAATTTTATTAGTGAACAGGTCGTGGTCTCAAAGCAACGAAAATATTTTGACAAATTATATTTAAATGTTGAAGTGAATCAAACGGTTTTTGTGTGTTTCTTAAATGACTTATAAACACGTTCCACGCTGCAATTGTTTTCGTTCTAGCACACGATCTCAGATCAGGTCACTTGCTATGCAAGTACATCTTCGTATATATATCTATAAGGCAAAAGAAAAATTTCTAATGCCAAATATGCCGAAATAGACACACGTCAATAACCCATTATAATTCGTCACTACAACACGTGTTTCAAAGAAAGCCGACAGAAATTTCTAAAAAATCTGTTGGCTTTCTTTGAAATATTGTGTTTGTAGTGACGAATTATAATGGCTTTTGATGTTGTGTCTATTTTCGGCATATTTTGGCATTAGAAATATTTTCTTTTGCCCTTACTTATAAATTGTTTATAAATTTAACCTTTAAAGGTATTTTTTTTAATATGCTGACATTGATAGTTTTTTTCGGGAAAAATTTTACCCTACATTAGTTTATATTATATATATATATATATATAATATATATTATATATATATATATATTATATAATAAGGTTTTGTTGTAAAGAAATAGGACATGTTTATACAGGAAATTTAGATATTATTAAAAAAGGAACTAATGAGATTATGAGTAAGG
Source organism: Octopus sinensis (assembly GCF_006345805.1). Taxonomy (NCBI): domain Eukaryota; kingdom Metazoa; phylum Mollusca; class Cephalopoda; order Octopoda; family Octopodidae; genus Octopus; species Octopus sinensis. The sequence goes on from NC_043024.1 coordinate 30,437, forward strand.
GACAAAATTCTTAGAACGAGGTAAATTTAGTAAATATAGTTTAAAGAAAGTTACGAGGGGCGTTCATAAGTAATGCCCCTGACCTACTTCCCATAGCAGAAGCAATGACACTTGCACAGTTATTAGTCTTTTCCTACATAGGACTACCCAGAGTTATGTATTTTCCCCATCGTTTAATACAGCTCTGGAGACCGTTTTTGTAGAAGAACCCAGCTTGGTCCTCCAAACCACGACGTGACTTCAGAAATCAAGGCTGCTCAATCTGGGAAAACGCTTTCCTTTTCAAAATCAACTTCATGGCTGGGAAGAGTGAAAATCAGAGGTGAAAGGGGAGGAGTTCATAGCTGCACGCCTGTGCTTCTGATCTGGCGACACGCGAGTTGTGGACCGGAGCGTTGTCCTGCAGGAGGAGGATGCCTTTGCTGATCTTTGCCCCGCCTCTTGATTTTGATAGCTTTCTCTTAATTTCCTCAAAAGTGAAGCATAATAGGCTCCTGTAATTGTGGTAACCCTTTGCCAGGAAATCTGTCTCACTACTCCGTCCTGGTCCCAGAAGATTGTGAGTCATAACCTTGTCAGCGGAGGGCTGCACCCTTGCCTTCTTTGGAGGAGGTGAGTCACGGTGCTTTGACTGCATTGACTGGGCTTTGGTCTATGGATCATAGTGATGGACCCAGGTTTTATCCTGTGTGATCAGTCTTTTGAAAATTTTGAATCATCTTCTTGGCACATCTCCAAATTCACCCTAGAGCACTCAACGCGTTCTGCTTCTGGAAAGGTGCGAGCAACCTGGAAATCCATCTGCCAGACACCTTTTGCATATGCAAATGGTCATGAATGATAGTTTCCACAGACCGCGTACTAATCTTGACCTTATGGGCTATTTGGCGAATAGTTATGCGTTGACCTTCAAAAAGGCAGCCTCAACTTGATGGACAGAGGTTTCATCAACGGCAGAAGGGGGCGACCAGATCTGGGAGCTGTTTCCACAGAGTTCCGACTATGTTTGATTATTCACAATGCCAGCGTTTTACAAGGTCATATGATGGGGCATCATCACCATAAGTTACTTTCATTTCATCAAAAGTCTCCCGTGGTGTGCGTCCTTTCAAATACAAAAACCGGATCACTGCTCGACACTCAACAGGCTCCATTTCACACTTGACTCAGTTCAAACACCTGTATATCAGAAACCACAATTAGTTCAGAGATGTAATTTGTCACTTAATCTATAGAGATATAAATAATTGCACATGCTAGATCAAACAACTGGAAGTTGGTCAGGGGCATTACTTATTGAACGTCCCTCGTATATTAAAGGCCATTAAGGAATTCGTAGTTAAATTGAGTCTCAAATAAAAGGTCAAATCGGAGGAGTTCAATAGCTGGGTTAGCAAATTAACTTATATGGTAGTTAAACATTTAAAGAAGAATGATAAGTGGGTAGGGAAAGATTCAGTTTTGAATAAACCACCAGTTAAAGAATATACAGGGTGGGGCAAAATGAGCTGATACATTCGTAAGTTTAATAAACATTTTTTTCATTCTTTTCTCTATTTCGCTTTTATTAAACCTACAAATGTGTCAGGTCATTTTGCCCCACACCGTATCAATGAATTACATAAAAAAATAAGTAATAGTACCAGCAGCTAAAGCAGCAGGGAACTTTGTAGTAATTTGTAAAATATATTACATGATGGTTGTAGGCAAAGAGTTAGGAGTGGATAAGGAATTTAAGTTTATACTAGAAAACGTTTGTGAGTTTGTTAATAGACTTATACACACAGTAAAATGATTGAGTGGCTTAGAAGTGGAAGAAAAGTATAAAAATATCCCTAAACATTTTGGGATCCCTAAACTACATAAAGTTCCTTTTAAAAGTAGATTCATAGCAAGAGCTAGTAACTCTGCAAATAAACAGCTAGCTATATTGGTTAAAAATGCTTTAAAAGTTGTTAGAACATATTTTTAAAAATACTGTGAGGAAATTTGTGACAGTTCAGGAATTAATTATTTTTGGAGTATTAGATCAATTAAGAAATTTCTGGAAAGATTGATCAAATGTAAGAAAGTTAAGAGTATGTATATGTATGATTTTTTGACACTATATACAAAATTAAACCTTAAATGTGTTGAAGATGGTATTTTTAGAATATTAGATATTATTTTTAATAAAGGATATAAATATCTTTAAAGAATGGTAAAGGTTTCTTGTCTAATTGTTATTATAAGGGATATACTAATATAAGTAAAAGAAAGATGAAAAATTGATTAGTTTTGTTGTTAATAATTCGTTTGTTATGTTTGTGGATAGGGTGTTTAAACTGGTTAGGGGAATTCCAATGGATGGCAATTGCATCCCTCTGTTGGTGGATCTTCATCTTTCTTCATGCGAGTTCCTTTTTCTTAAAGACTTATGTGCGAGGAAAAAGATTGGTTTACTTAAAGCAACTTAATGGATGTTGCAGATACATAGATGATATATTATTTACCTAATTATGGTTTCTTTAAATTTTTACTCAGAAGAATATACCCTAGTGAGCTTAGAGCCACCAGAAATGGTAGCAATATAAACACAGTTTATATATTTTATAAGATAAAATATAATGATGGCGTACCGCTAATCATGACTGGAAAATTGGGGGAAATAGTGCAATTTCGTATTATCTTAAGGAGTTTTTAGTCCATATTGTTTGTATGGGAGTTTGTTTGTAAATGACGCTGCATGAAGAGAAATCTAAGGATAGGATGTTGAAATTTTTTGGTGTGTGCATATATTATATATATATATATAATATATCATATATATATATATATATATTAATATATATATATATATATATATATCTATATATATATATATATATATAATAAATATATATTATATAGATATTATATATATAGATATATTATATATATATGCAATCTTTCGAGTATTGCCTAGGTTGCTATTCAGGAGTCTTTTCATCAATCTGAGTTCAAATCCAGCCGGATTTAACATTACTTTTCGTCCTTTTGATGCATCAGTCCTACGCTGGTATTGGCTTCTTTCTTTCTTTCTTTCTTTTTTTCTTTTTTTCTAACTGTTTCTTTCTCACTTCTGGAAGAAATTCCTTGCGATCCACTCCGGAGAGGGATCGGCAACTCCAGTTTTAAAAAATACTGGAGAAAGGCCGCAATCTTCGAGGGATCCCTACGACTGCATAGCTGCAACCCCTGTTGAATTGCCTCCTGGCCTGAATCTTGGTCTTCACTGATTAGCAATAGACGAATATAATAACTCAAGCATCTTTCGATACCGTTTTCTTTCCCCTCTTTTCTTTCGTTCTTTCATTTTCTCTTTGATGTTTAAGTAATTAACTCAATAAATAAATACCTAATTATTTTTCAGCTGCTAGATTATCATCGGGTATATATATATATATAATATATATATATATATATATTATATATTATAATAAAGTATGTATACATACACATACATAATATACGTATATTTATAACATAACACACACACACACAGATACTTTTATTAAAGCCGACAAAATGTTTGCAAACCGTTCCTCAGATTTTCATTTTACTGTTCGTCGGACAGTTGCGTATATATTAATGCATGTATATACGCACACGCACATATAAATATATAGGTAAAGCTATGTGTGAGTGTGCAGTAGTAGCAGCAGCAGCAGCAGCAGCAGCAGTAGTAGTAGTAGTAGTAGTAGTAGTAGTAGTAGTAGTAGTAGGTTTGACGTGACTGTGGTAAGCGTAGAATAGATAAGAATTGAGTTCGTGCTTAGAGTGATAAAATTCTTTCTTCCAGCTATATATAGCTTTATATCTTTTACTTGTTTCACTCATTGGACTGCATCCATGATGGGGCACCACCTCGATGAGGGCAGTTGAACAAACTGACCCCAGTATATTTGTTTTTTACGCCTAGCACTTACTCCTCTTCGAGCCGTTACGCCGAACTAGTTGTCAGGCGATGGTGGTCACAAGCGGAAAGGAGACATACGTACATATATCCATATCTAACCCACTCTCTCTCTCTTTCTCGCTCTCTCGCACTTTCTTTCCCTTTCTATATATGTGTGTGTGTGTGCATATGTGTGTATACACACACATATATTCCTTTTTTTTCTTTTAGTTGTTTCAGTCATTTGACTGCGGCCATGCTGAAGCACCGCTTTTAGTCGAGCAAATCGACCCCAGGACTTATTCTTTGTAAACCTAGTACTTATTCTATCAATCTCTTTTGCCGAACCGCTAAGTGACGGGGACGTAAACACACCAGCATCGGTTGTCAAGCAATGCTAGGGGGGACAAACACAGACACACAAACATATACACACACATATATATATATACATATATATATATACGACAGGCTTCTTTCAGTTTCCATCTACCAAATCCACTTACAAGGCATTGGTCGGCCCGAGGCTATAGCAGAAGACACTTGCCCAAGATGCCACGCAGTGGGACTGAACCCGGAACCATGGGGTTGGTAAGCAAGCTACTTACCACAATATAATAAAATTAAATAAGGGTAGAAATTGATATTAACCAATTAAAACCAATGGCCTAGCATATTTTTAAAAAATCCGAAGATTAAAAATATTTTTACATACAAAATTTAGAGGACTGACCACTACAAAAAAGGACAGCCTATATGCTAGATATAGACGTCAAAATCGCCATTTTCCACGAAGAATGTGTTCTCAAGAAAAAATTCAGCAAAAGAACCAAAGCGTAAAAATAAGCAAGACAAATGAAAATATACGAAATAAAAATATATATATATATATATGTATATATATTAAGGTATGTAGAAAAATACAACATGGACAAGAACGTATAACTCATAGAAGACGATACAATAAACAAGGACAGGACATTCGAACCCCTCAGTCTTCAGTCAAGAACCGGATCATCGTAGTAATTTCGGCTGATTAATCTTGAGATTACTAGTCACGGCCAGCCCTCCAAGAAAAACTAAGCTGGAAGCGTAGATTTCCTGGAAGAAGGATCGAATGCAACGAACACCAGGACAGTAAAAGGGACAGATATAAAAAAAAAAAAACAAAAAACAATAATGGAATACAGAAGCATTAACGGTGAAAACAACAAGTGTCTTACGACTGATAACAAGCAAACAATTTTCTCTGGCGCATTGAAAAAGCCTTTATAGCGGCGGACGAGGAACAACGATGTTAACACGACGAAAGTCAGGAGCTGAAAGGCAGATTTCGGCCAACAGTCCGTGACAGAGAAGAGGGAAAAGAAAAGAAAGAGAGAGAGAGAAAAGGGGGACAAAACGCAACAAAGAGAGAGAAGAGAGAGAAAGAAGGAACAGAGAGGAGAAGGGATGGGTGTCGAAGAATGACCTGTGAGTGCAGAGCGAGACAAAGAAATAGGAGGGTAGTGGAAGACTAGACCAAAGGATCAGAAGAGAAGATGAATAGAGAGAAAGTAAAAATGAGAGAGAGAGGGAGACAAACAGAGAGTCGTACCAATTATTAAGAATATGTGTTCACATTAATGATAAAGGGGGTACGGGGCGCCTGAATATATGTTAAGGTATGTAGAAAAATCAACATGGACAAGAACGTATAACTCATAGAAGACGATACAATAAACAAGGAAGGACATTCGAACCCCTCAGTCTTCAGTCAAGAACCGGATCATCGTAGTAATTTCGGCTGATTAATCTTGAGATTACTAGATCACGGCCAGCCCTCCAAGAAAAACTAAGCTGGAAGCGTAGATATTTCCTGGAAGAAGGATCGAATGCATACGACACCAGAGACAGTAAAAGGGACAGATATAAAAAAAAAAAAAACAAAAAACAATAATGGAATACAGAAGCATTAAGGTGAAAACAACAAGTGTCTTACGACTGATAACAAGCAAAAAAATTTTTTCTCTGGCGCATTGGAAAAAAGCCTTTATAGCGGCGGACGAGGAACAACGATGTTAACACGACGAAAGTCAGGAGCTGAAAGGCAGATTTCGGCCAACAGTCACGTGACAGAGAAGAGGGAAAAGAAAAGAAAGAGAGAGAGAGAAAAGGGGGACAAAACGCAACAAAGAGAGAGAAGAGAGAGAAAGAAGGAATCAGAGAGGAGAAGGGATGGGTGTCGAAGAATGACCTGTGAGTGCAGAGCGAGACAAAGAAATAGGAGGGTAGTGGAAGAAGACCAAAGGATCAGAAGAGAGATGAATAGAGAGAAAGTAAAAATGAGAGAGAGAGGGAGACAAACAGATATATCTATATTATATATATATATATGTATATATATATAGTTATATTTATATATAACTATATATATATACATATGTATGTATGTATATATGTATGTAGTATTATGTATGTATGTATATATATATATATATATTATATATATATATATATATATATATATATATATATATAGATATATATATATACACACACATACATACATACATACACTTGGAAATGGGTGCGTCGCGTTCAGTTAAATAACGATAATAAATAATATATATATATACATATGCATATATGGGTACAGGACATCACCAACGGTGCAAACAACATGAAATACGTAAACAAACGAGTTAGATACGTAAACAACGAAAGAGAAAAAATTGAAAGCAGGACAAGTAAGCACAGAGAAATGACCTTTCATCGGTTGTAGGCTGTCTGTCTACTCCTCATTTCGAGCATTCAACGAGAATATGAGTCTTCAAAGACAGTCTGTTTACTTATGAACTTTGGACGTACGTGTACGAAGGAAGTAAAACACTTTTTTCAAATATTAAAAAAAATTATTTAAAAAAAATATTTTAATCGTCTGATGAAGCATTTTTAGTCGGTAGACATTTACTCTTTTACTCTTTTACTTGTTTCAGTCATTTGACTGAGGCCATGCCGGAGCACCGCCTTTAGTCGAGCAAATCGACTCCAGGACTTATTCTCTGTAAGCCTAGTACTTATTCTATCGGTCTTTTTGCCGAACCGCTAAGTTACGGGGATGTAAACACACCAGTATCGGTTGTCAAGCGATGTTGAGGGGACAAACACAGACACAGACACAGACACAGACACACACACACACACACACATACATACATACATACATACATACATACATACATACATACATATATACATATATATATATATATATATATATATATATATATATACGACGGGGCTTCTTTCAGTTCCGTCTACCAAATCCACTCACAAGGCTTTGGTCAACCCGAGGCTATAGTAGAAGACACTTGCCAAGGTGCCACACAGTGGGAACGAACCCGTAGTAACCATGTGGTTGGTAAGCAAGCTACTTACCACACAGCCACTCCTACGTCTATTTATTTTATTTTATTTTATTTTTACCTTTACTTATTTTATATCTGTCTATTAGGGTTCTTTTAAATAGTTTGGAATTTTTAGCCGATTATGTTTAAATTTTTGACAGGCCGTTCTATTTGCATTTTATTCGATTGTATACTTTTACTTTCTGTGATTTTTATTATTGCATATGTATTATTATTGATATGTTTGGGAGCCATGGTGATTTTTATATATGATTTAGTGTTTGAGGGGTGGTGTTGTATGTAAAGTCGTTGACCCAAATTTAATGTTTCTTCTATATAATTCTCTTGTTGTAGCTTTGATTTTAATTGAGTCTTTGTTTTTTAAAATCTGTTAAAAAAAAACACTTCAAGTGTCCCGCAGTAAATTTCAAATCCCAATTCATTTTCCCACCCCACGCTCACACCACTCGTGTTCACGGCAAACACAGCTATGAATTTTTACTCATCATAAAATTTCATTCAGAACAAGATACGAATTGCATCTTAACAATAAGTTCGTCTAGAACCATTTTGCGATATGTCTTTTATAATTTTTTCCATTATTTCTGCAATTAAAGTTGAATATGTTAACAAGACAAAAAAGAATATTTAGAATATTTCTTGTGTGTTCTTGAAGTGAATTGTTTCGTTTTCACATAGAAATTAAAATATTTCGTTCATAAATAGTTTTTAAAATATTCTATTAATGAAATATAGAAAGGAATACATGAGAAAAATATGAATACCTGCAAATGGTGTATGCCTCTTATATACATATGAATATATATTTTTTTTTGGAAAAACGCCATTTTGAAATAAATTAATTTGAACACAATAAAAGAATATATTAATTTAAATATTTACTGCGTGAAAAAAAATTAACAATTAAAAGAAATATCGAATTTTTGTTGATTATTCTGTAATGTTTTGATTTGATATTGAGAAAAGAGAATACGTCTCAATTAGCATTGTTGTTGGTTTGGTTACAAATACACCGATGGCGTCTTGTAATAGTTGACCGAAGAGATATATGTTCGAAACAACGGGTGTTCTAAAGTTCCCTTATGCTACCGAATCAAGTGCATTATAAACACATTAGGGAGAAAAAAGTACTGTTTTATGTAGATGAAGTTCAACAGCGATTAGCATATTAACGTTCGAATCTGCCGGAACATACTAAGAATAAATATATAAGTCAATGTTTTGATTCTCGCTGTTGTTTGTTCACGTTATGGTTTCTAAACGGTTTGGTAGACATCAGTAGATTCAGCAAATTTGCTTGCTGATTTCAGTCCTATAAACAAGAGCCAGAAACTCCCCAGATTCATTGGTTCAGCGATACTTTGACCGAAAAGACACAACAATGTCGAAACATTGGCGTCTCAAAGTCCTCTTGCCTCAATGAATCGAATGTGTTATGAACATACAATGTCTGAAAGGAGAAGTCGTTCGCCGTAGACAAAAATACAACAGCGATTAGCATATCAACGTTCGGATCTGCCGGAACGCATTAAACATGAATATTTCAACATACGCTGTTCTTTGAGCACATGACAATTTATAGTTTGCTGATGATTTTACTGGTTTCAGACATACGACTGCAGCCATACTGGGTCTCCACCATCAAGGATTCATATTAACTGCCAGTGCTTCCTCTGGTACTTATATCATCGTTCTCTCGCAAATAATTAAATGCAAAGAGGCACTAGCGTAAGTTAACGCAGTCGGACCTAAGAACTACAAGGTATTGCTACTTCAATTTCTAATTATTTGCGACCCCGCTCGTACATACACATATCTATGTATTTTTCTTGTATCTGTCTGTCTATCTATCTATCTATCTATCTATCTATCTATCTATCTATCTATCTATCTATCTATCTATCTATCTATCTATCTATCTATCTATCTGTCCATTCCTCTGTGTGTTTGTGTGTGTGTGTGTGAAGACACTAGGATATTTTCCTACTTTTCTTAACTTAACATGAAACCAATGGTAGTCTTAATTCACAAATAAAGAAATTACGTCCACCAATGCGTTGTCGAGCACTCACTTTCATTGTTCGACATTTATGTACACACACACACACGCACACACAAACACGCACACTCACACACACAAACACACACACACACACACAAACACACACGCACATACAAAGACACACACACACATATATATCTGCATAGTCACACAAAGACACACACATACATGGACAC
>NC_043024.1:42500-47500 GCF_006345805.1 Octopus sinensis
CGACGGTCATACCCACAAAGGGCGAGGAGTAGACCGATCGGTCACGTGGGAAGAGAAGAGAGAGAAAAATAGAAGCAGAGGGACAAAAGAATTTAGGAGGGGGAAGAGAAGAGAGAGAGAGTTGTAGAAGCAGATGGACAGAAGAATTAAGGAGGGTGATAAAAAATGACAGGGACATAGTGAAGTGAAACGTGGAAGGAAGTAAGAAGAGAAGGCAAAGAAATGCGAGAGAGGGGGAATGAAAGAATGAAGAGGGGAATGAACGAATAAGCGTGAAGGGGCTGATAGAAACAGAATCGTATAAGACTCTGCAAAACGTGCACCCACATATAAGAGAACAAAATGTACGTACGCCGCTATATATATATATATATATATATATATATATATATATCTATTATATATATATATATATAATATATATATAAATAAATATAAGAGAATGTCACTATTGGCTCATTCTAGCACTAGAAAATCCAAAAGGTTCAACCACAAAAATACATGTTTCCCGTGAAAGTCAGTACGATTGTTAGCTCACACGAACAGGGCAAATAAAAAATAACAAAAATACAGATTATTTGGGACAATTGTTTCGCTATTAATGAATTAAATGTAATTTTACTTACAAAAAACCCACTTGTAGCTCCTCGCCAAAACTATCTGGATGAAATCCACTCAATCACACGCCAGATTTTACCATAACGATAAATACACGTGTAGTTCAATTGATTACATCCGACGTTATAATTCAAATGCCCCTACTAACAGCGCGCCAAACTTTCATGGAAACAAATACCACATTTAGAAATAAATGTAGCATAATTATAATTAATTATAAGGGTGAGAGAATTAGATACTATATCTATTCAACACCAAGTGGCCCAGTGCTACGAGAAACCTGGATTATTATAATATTTTATTATATATTATAAATTTTATACAAAAATAAATATAGAGAATGGTCCACTATGTTTCTCATTCTAGCACTAGAAAATCCAAAGGTTTCATCAACCACAAAAATACATGTTTCCCGTGAAAGTCAGTACGATTGTTAGCTCACACGAACAGGGCAAATAAAAAATAACAAAAATACAGATTATTTGGGACAATTGTTTCGCTATTAATGAATTAAATGTAATTTTACTTACATTTTGTGAGCTAACAATCGTAACTGACTTTCACGGGAAACATGTATTTTTGTGGTTGAACCTTTTGATTTTCTAGTGCTAGATGAGCCACATAGTGACCATTCTCTTATATTTATTTTTGTATAAAATATTATAAATATATATAAAATATTATAATAATCCAGGTTTCTATTAGCACTGGGCCACTTGGTGTTGAATAGATAGTATCTATTCTCTCACCCTTATTAATTAATTATATATATATATATATATATATATATATATATATATATTATATATATATATATATATATATATACATATCAAAATGGGACAGAACGCAAAACATCCGGACAACTAGGTGATACAAAAAGGGACAACAAAACATCCAGATAGACGATACAAAAAATAAAAACAAAACAAGGATAGGTCATTCGAAGCTTTCTATCCTCAGTCAAGAACCGGATCGTCTTCGCAATTTCGGGTGATTAATATTGAGATATATATATGAGTACAGGACGTCACTAAGAGCTAATAACATGAAATACGAAAACAAATGCATTATGTATGTAATATATGTATGTATGTATGTATGTATGTATGTATGTATGTATGTATGTATGTATGTATGTATGTAATGTATGTAGTATGTATGAATGTATATATATTATATATTCTATATATATATATATAATATATATATTATATATATATGTATTTATATGTATATGTATATATATTATAAAATGAGATAAGGGTTGACAATTCAACCCACCATGGGATAACATATATCCAATATACTGCTAGAGAGGTACCCAACAAGACTAATACATAAATGTTAAAAATTGCCATGCAATTAGTTCATCTACTGTATTTTGTGGGCAAGGGTAAAAATATTACCGTAAATTAATACTACAAAAGTAGAAAATGGAGAACATACTTAATCAATCAAACATCAACCATCAGATGATACCCAATCAATACCATTACATAACATAAAGGGCATATACAAATATACTGTAAATATAATTAGACAAGGAAATAGAAATTTCCTTGTCTAATTATATTTACAGTATATTTTTGTATACTGCCTTTACTGTTATGTAATGGTATTGATTGGGTATCATCTGATGGTTGATGTTTGATTGATTTAAGTATGTTTCTCCATTTTCTAATTTTGTAGTTATATGTATATATATATATGTATACATGTATATATATATACATATGCATATATATATGTATATATATATATTATTTATATTATTATTTGACTGAACGTCACGCATCCGTTTCCAAGTAAGATTATCTAAATCTTTTTCCTGCGACTCTATACAGTTTTCTTCCCCATCATTTTTTTCTCACCCTTTTCTCTAATTCCATTTTTCTCTCCTTCACCGTTTTCTATCTGTCTTTCTCTCGCTCTTAATCCTTTTCTCTCTCTCTCTCTCTCTCTCTCGTTGCTCACACGTGACCATCGTGGTCACCTTTCTTTTCTTTCAGGACTGTTCCATGGACTGGACGTAATCTATCTCTCTTTTCTCATAAATAATGATGTTTTTGAAGCAAAAACATCACTATTTTGAGGGTAAAATTCAATCATTACACATTAGGTGAAATTATTAAGATACAACTTTATGTATATATATATATATATATATATATAATATATATATATATATATATATATATAATATATATATAATATATACATGTTTGTGTGTGCGTGTATGTATACGTAACTACCGGTGAACTCCGCCTAGCAAATTATTTTAATTGTTAATTAGAGTTTGAAATCTGGGTATGGCTGTAAAAAACAAGGTAAAAGCTTTATTTTTCATTCCCTTCAAAAATTGCTCTTAAATGTGGTTTTGGTCGTTTTGACTGCTTCTTCTAGCGTGTAAGGTTGTCTGTTAAAAGCCGCCTCTCCTGTGTTTAAATGTACATTGATTTTGTATGGAGAATATGTTGTCTATTGACTATACATGCTGGGCCACTGGTACTGAAATGTCTACCTATATATTTTACGAATGTTGTGAATATATATATATATATATATATATTATATATCTATATATATCTATATATATGTATATGTGTATATATATATATATATATATTATATATATATGATGTATGCTTGTATGTATGCATGTATATATATATATATATATTATATATACATACCACATATATATATATATGCATACACATATATATACGCACACACTTGTGTGTGTTTGTGTGTGATGCAAAATTTCATTAAGAATCTGAAATTTAATTAACTAAAATTTTATAGAAGCTAATTAAAAATTTGAATATTTCTCATCATGTTTGTTTCATTATTCAGAGTCGCAAAAAATAAAATTTGTCTAGTAAGACAATATTTCTGAGAATACGTGTGTGTGTCTTTGTGTGTATGTGTATGTGTGAGTGTGTGTGCATATATATATATATATATATATATATATATATATATATTATTATGTATGTACGTATGCATATATATAGAATGTGTGTGAATATATTATATATATAATATATAATATATATATATATATATATATATATATATATATAAGAGTTATAGCTATTTCTTCTACTAAAAGGGAGATCTCAGTAAAACAGCAATTGGAAGGCAGACACAAACAGGTAAGAGAGAATGAATTGACGGCCATCTATCATACAATTTTAAGTTATCTACGGACGTACGTTCGAAATCAAGTTTTTTTTGGAAAGCATAAGAATTAAATATTAATAATTCTACCTATCAATTACACCAAGTAGTCTTCGGCATGTAAAAGCCCATTCGAGGAAAATTTAAGTAATACTAAGCAATAAAGGGTTTGCAACGAATTGCCTTACCACATAACCGAATTTAGAAATAGCAGTCAAAGAGTTATAGCTATTTCCTTCTACTAAAAAGGGAGATCTCAGTAAAAACAGCAATTGAAGGCAGACACAAACAGGTAAGAGAGAATGAATTGACGGCAATCTATCATACAAGTTTAAGTTATCTACGGACGTACGTTTCGAAATCAAGTTTTTAGGAAAGCATAAGAATAAATATTAAATAATTCTACCTACCAAAACTTCTTTTCTCTTCAGCGTAGAATACTATAATCATAAATGATTATATATTGAATTTTGAGATACTAGAAGGCACCAACTCAACTCAGTATCAGAGCGAGCTAGAATCCGCAACTAGTATCACAAATTCAAAGTGTGAGTGAAATCTTTGTGTCACCAGCCCCTTCCCACGCGTGGTAGCCAAAACAAGATGCTGTGGTCATCTACTGAGATAAATATGGTTATCCGTAATAATGAGTGAAATTAATTAATTTGGAATAATTATCAATTACACCAGTAGTCTTCGGCATGTAAAAGCCTCATTCGAGGAAAATTTAAGTATACTAACTAGCAATAAGGGTTTAGCACGAATTGCCTTACCACATACCGAATTAGAAATAGCAGTCAAAGAGTTATAGCTATTTCTTCTACTAAAAAGGGAGATCTCAGTAAAAACAGCAATTGGAAGGCAGACACAAACAGGTAAGAGAAGAGAATTGACGGCAATCTATCATACAATTTTAAGTTATCTACGGACGTACGTTTCGAAACGTATTTTATCTCAGTAGATGACCACAAGCATCTTGTTTTGGCTACACGCGGGTGGGAAGGGGCTGGTGACACAATCTTTTCACTCACACTTTGAATTTGGTGATACTAGTTGCGGATTCTAGCTCGCTCTGATACTGAGTTTGAGTTGTGCCTTCTAGTATCTCAAAATTCAATATATAATCATTTATGATTATAGTATTCTACGCTGAAGAGAAAGAAGTTTTGGTAAGGTAGAATTATTTAATATTTAAT
>NC_043024.1:52500-65470 GCF_006345805.1 Octopus sinensis
CTACATAAATAAAGGAATATATAAATAAATAATACTGATGATGATGACGATAATACTGATGACGACGTTGATGATAATGATTATTACGATGATGAAAGGCGGCGAGCTGGCAGAAACGTTAGCACGCCGGGCGAAATGCTTGGCAATATTTCGTCTGCCATTACGTTCTGAGTTCAAATTCCGCCGAGGTCGACTTTGCCTTTCATCCTTTCGGGGCCGATAAATTAAGCACCAGTTACACACTGGGGTCGATATAATCGACTTAATCCGTTTGTCTGTCCTTGTTTGTCTCCTCTATGTTTATCCCCTTGTGGGTAGTAAAGAAATAGATTATTACGACGATGACGATGCTGATGATGATAATGATGATGATGAAGATAGTGATGATGATGGATGATGAAGGTGATGGCGATGATGATGATAATAATATTGTCTAAAATAATAACAATAACAACAACGACATCAAGAATAAGAACAACAACAGTAATGTTTTGTTTTCTCATTATTTCCGTCGTCTTTTTTAATCATTCGTTCAGTGGTTGGGGGGGTACCCCAGTCTTCCAGGAAATAAATAAATAAATAGATAAAATAATAAACTAGAATATAAAACAAATAATAATCAAATGGATAGATAAATAAATGAATGCTGATCAATCAGATGGAGCAGGAGATGGAAACAAGAAGACAAGCCATTATAAGCTATTGTTTTGTCAGCCGGACGTTTGCAATGAAATTACCATCACAGCCCACTTATTGGTTAATTGACCGTTTCTGCTGTAGACATTTTTTGTTGGTAAACCGTTCCTGCAGCATTAATATTAATAAGAAGATAAGGTTAAACTGAGTGTATAATTAATTCGAATGGGCGCTGTTTTAGAAGCAGATTCTGAACTGTTCAGTCAGCGTTGATTCTTGATTTACTGTTCTGTTGTCCGCTTGAAAGCGGAAATGACATTCATTGAGAAACTAAACATACGTACATATTTCATACATATATTCGTGTTTACATAAATGACTATATTATTATCACACCTGCATACAGGCATTCATTATCATATCCGTGTATATGCATATATATACATATATATATATATATATATATATTATATAATATATATAATATATTATATATATATATATATATATATATTATATATATATATATATATATATAATAACAATTTAACAATAAAACATATGCATACATACATACATATATGTACATACCTACATCTATATGTATATATACATGCATATATATATATATGAGTACAGGACACCACAAATAAACGTAGAACACAACGAGAAAGGAAAACATAAAAACAAACAAGGAAACGGACTTTTTTTAACAATGAAAAAACAGAGTACAAGACAAACAATACAAGGAATATTACCCTTCATCAGCTGCCCCTGGTTCGACTCAATGCGTGTTTCGAAGGTAAGGGCAGAACAAGATCCGGCCGAAGCAGTCCTTCCTGCAAAATGAATTAAATAAAATTCTTTTGCAGAGGGGTAAAAAAGAAAAAAAGTGACAAGAACAAGACGTAAAAGCAATACAAATAAAAATACAGTACACATAAAGAATAAAAACAGGACAATGAAACCAACATTGAGGGTTTTTTAAAGCCTAGACGGTGGAAAAATTCGTTGGAACGCGGTTCAGAAGATCGACTTGCTAGAGACAGAAGAAGTCGATGTTCACTTGTTGAAATCTGCGAGCGAAAGAAAGTTTAGTAGCCCGGTCAGCGGCCAGAGAGAGGAGGAGTGAGAGAGAGAGAGAGAGAGAGGAAAAGAAACCAGAAAGGGTGAAAAATAAGAAGGAGAGAGACAGGTAGAGAGGAAGACAGACATGCAGGAAGGAAAGGTCAAAGAGTGCGCGTCATAATTATTAATAAAAACTTACTTGGAGGATAAGAGGCGACGCGAGACGTTCAGTCATATAATAACAATTTAACAATAAAACACATGCATACATACATACATACATACATATATATACACACCTACATCTATATGTATATATACATGCATATATATATATATATAATATAATATTATATATATATTATATATATATATATATATATTATATATGAGTACAGGACACCACAAATAAACGTAGACACAACGAGAAACGAATACATAAAAACAAACAAGGAAACGGACTTTTTTTAACAACGAAAAAACAGAGTACAAGACAAACATATATATATATATATGTATGTATATATATATATATATATATATAATATATTATATAAATATATAATATATATATATTGGGTCATCCCATAAATAATGCGATATTTTTATACTTTTATTTTTCAAAATTAAGATAAAGTTCTCTTTTAATCTAAAATATACTCTCCTTCATTTTCTACAATGCTCTTCCATCTATCTGGTAGATTTGCAAGGCCCCTCTTCTAAAATTCCGTTCTTCGTGACGAAAACTACTCTTCCATTACTGTTCTGACCTCGTCTACAGAGTTCATACTTTTTCCGTCCAAATGATTTTGAAGACTGCGAAATAAATGATAATTAGACGGCGTAATGTCCGGCGAATATGGTGGGTTGGGTATTGTTTTCCATTCAAACTGCTCCAGCCTTTGGAATGTCATCCTCACTGTTAGAGGCCGAGTATTATCCTTATGGAAGAACACTTTTCGTCTTGAAACCAAAGATGGTCGATTTTCTTCTAGCGCTAACTTAAGCCGGTCAAGATGCTCATAGTAGATCTCCCTTGTTAACGTTTGGTTTGGGTTTAAAAGTTCAAGGTGGACTAAACTTTTCATATCCCACCAAACATGGGTGAAGACCTTCGTTAGCATGGGGTGCCGGTGTTTCTCCTTTCCCTACTCACTACCTTCTGCGCTTGACATGTTTATAGAGAACCTATTTCTCGTCACCAGTAGAAAAGAATATTTTTCTCCCATTAAACACATTTTATGGAATGCTGCTGCCGATCTAACACGCGTGGACCATTGGTGGAATATAAGCAACAAAAAGAAATTTTTACCCCCACCTCAATCAACTGAAGCCGTGTGTGTGTGTGTAAGAAAAAGCATTTCCTAAAAGAAAAGCATGCTATTAAAAGGAATTTTCGTTTACGTTACACTTTTTTAAAAATCACTGTGGATAAATGCCAGCAATGATCTTTTCTGGTTTTCCAATATTTAAATTTATACACAGAAACAATTGAGGACAGGGTGGGGTTGCACAAAATCCCTAATTTCTCAAATTTTCTTTTTTATAGCATATAAATGCATTTATGAGTAAAAAATATTGAAAAACATCAATATATGCGAGAGTGATAAAGAAACGAGGCGGGTCGTCTTCGGATGTGCTAGAAACAACAGTCAAATCTCTCTTAAATCACTCACTTTTCCCTCTGAAAATATTAACAATTTTTTTTTTACCGGAAAGGCTCCTCCCACTGTTTTGGAGTACAAAAAAATTGGCCATAATAGGTCCGGAGTGGGATGATCAGGGAATGGGAGTTGTAAAAAAAATTTCAAAACTTTTGTCATGCAAAGATGCCCACCCCACCACACCCCATCATTTCCAAAGCTGTGGTTTAAAAAAATGGGGTAAATCCCCGTCAAAACAGAGTAGTTCTAATTTATTTGGTCTTCCTGATCCGAAACTCCAATCCCTACCACCCTTGGAAATAATTTCCCCCATAAATCTCTTTATAATCGTAATCTATACCGTTTGAAAGGGATTTGTATAAACTTTCATTAAAAGATGCCCATTTTCCTGAAAGTTACGAGGGAAAAAAGTCGGATCGTGTGAATTTTCCGAAATGCCACCCCTCGGAAAAATTCTTTCCCATAAATCCCCTATATATCCTGAAGCCACAACGTCTAAGCGGTACTGTAGAAAATTTTGCTAAAAAGTATCCATTTTTTGAGGGCGTACACATCTGTAGAAATTCCCTTTTATTTATACGATTTTTTTTTCATTTCATATGTATTTCATTCATTGTTTCAAACGTTCTCTCTTTCTCTCTCTTTCTCTCTCTCTCTCTTATACACACACACACACACACACGCCCACACACGCACACAACGCAAAGCCTACAGATCGGCTGCTGAATTTAAATATCTATGTTGCTTTGAGGGAAAGGTAAAACTTAACAAACTGCTTCCCCCTCCTTGTTGGACTACCATGATGTTTCTTTAAAAAAGAGAGATTATGACTGTGATAAAATAATGAAAGCAATATTCACGAAGCAACTGAGCGCTATTATATAAAGAAATAATTAGATGTAAAATATCACAAAAATTTTAGAATTGAGAAACAAATGTGAAAATATTAGGAAAATGCTAAAAGAAAACATCCTGGAGAGGATCTCTGCTAGTGTATATATATATATATATATGACGAAAAATTTTATATATTTTTATATATTTTTATATAATTTTTATGACGAAAAATGCGAGCGATGTATAAGTACGCAGGCAAAGCAGAGTTATAACAGAGTAATTTCCCTTCATTTTTAACGGTATTTTTTCATAACGTTTTCAAATAGCCAGATAACCGAAGAGATGGTGTTGTGGATTTCCACTTCGGCATCTGAAACTCAGAGTTTTATCTTGACTACCGAGTAATGTAACATATTGAATTAGATATATATATATATATATATAAAGCCTCATTTGTACTTTTTGAATTCGTTAGTACTAGCGTTCCGAAGATGGTTTGTCTGGGATTACTCAATCAGACGGGTATGTTCGATTTTTAGTGCTCTCAAATCCAAATCAAAGAATCTTTGAGCTGACGAAGGAAATGTTGATCTTCATATTCAACTAATCCAGAAACGGGCCCGTTCCAAGTAATCTTATGTAAGTGTGATCTTTCGTATTTGTCCCTCTATACTTGTGTGATTTATTTTGAGTATCATGTCTGGGAGATTTTTCTTATAGTAGAAGAGATAGCTAAGATTTTTGGCTGCTATTTCTAAAAGTTCGGTGTGTGGTAAAGTGAATTATTTACTGAACCCTAATTATATAACGTAATGTTTTTTAATATACCGTACATGGTCTTTTTACATACTGAACACTACTTGGTAAAATTAATTAATAATTGATTAATTTTACCCTTTTATTGTTGATTTTATATATATATATATATATATATATATATTATATATTTATATATATATATATATACGTACATGTATATAAGTATATAAATATATATATATATATATATATATATAATTAATATTATATATATATATATATATATTATATATATATATATACGTACATGTAATTAGTATATAAATATATATATTATATTATATAGATAGATAGATAGATAGATAGATAGATAGATAGATAGATCTGTGCTGATGAAGAGAAATAACCCAGAACCATTGGTACACACCTATTAGTAACACATTATAATAACCCCCTTATAAGTATATATATATATATATATACAATATTTTGCACATGCAAACTGATAAACATAAGAAAAGTTAATACAGGGGAGTAAGGGTTAAGGGGGGTAAGATCGAAGAATATGGCAAAGAAGCTTGCATTAGGTATTACTAGGTTTCGGGTGGATATTATTTGAAATTACTGAACGTGTGCTTTCTAGATCTTTTCCTTAAGATAAAGGGAAGTCTCTCTGTCTTTTATGCATGGAAGAACAATATTTTATTCTCTTCTCTAAACGTAAATTGGTAAACAAATTTACAGAGAGAATTTTCAAATGCATCCATTGGACAAAACACACTGAGAGGTGCCAGAGCGATGGAAAAGGGAGGAAAGGTAGATGAAAGAGGAAAACATTCTATGAATGCTCTGCGAAACATCTTCACACTGCAACCCATTTCCGGTCTGTGTGTCAGGAAAGAAATTTCATTAACCGCATTTTCTTCGTCTTCTTCTTTCTCTTATCTAGAAACCAGGTAAACTTCTTATTTTATAATCGTCAAGGAATTTACCAAAACAGCATATGTTATGAATAAATTAACATACAGTTACAAGTGCATACATATGTGTGTGTGCATGTATGTATATATATATATATATATATATGTATGTTTGTGTATGTATGTATGTATGTATATATGTATGTATGCATGTGTATGTATGTGTATAAGCCTTGCTGTGAAATTCAACTCCCCAAAGGAATTTGGCAACTTAATTACTGAATTAGAGAACCTGGCCTAATTACATAGGAATATATGAATAAATATAGACTTATTTATCAAGCGATGTACCTTATTATTTCCTGTGGGCTGGTTGCTTGCTTGGTTTGTTGGCTGGCTGATTAGTTGGCTGGCTTGTTAATTGCTCGGTCGGTTGGTTGGCTGGTTGGCTGGTTGTTTGGCTTGCTGGCTGGTTGGCTGGTTGGCTTATTGGCTAAGTGGTTGGCTGGCTTGCTGGCTGTTTCGTTGGTTGGCTGGTTGATTGGTTTTTTGCGTTGGTTGGGTTCCTGGCTTTTTGGTTGATTATTTGGTTGATCGGTTGACCTCTACCCTTTGACCTCTCCAGCATAGAAGATCCTTCCAGAAGTTTCCACTCCATCGGTGTAACTCCCAGCCTGATCGAGGCATACAAACCTCCACACCGCAACAACGACTGTATTTTGAGAATGGCCCTTGGCAATATTCTGTGAGACGCAAGGCGAAGGTTGCGTTGTCCTAGTTAGGGAGTGGAGGGGAAAACATGGGGGTATGAAACACAGTCCTGGGGTGGGTGGGTGGAATAGTTAGACTGCTTTTATGCTTTAGTGTAACTTTTGTAATGTCCTTACTTTTGCTAATGTCCCTTTGGTCGTTGTAAAAACTCCGACATGTCTTCGTTTCGGGTGAGGGTGAGTTGCATTTCGTCGTTCACGTTATTTAACGTCTTCAGCCTCTGTGGCCAATGGAACAAACGAAGACCACCAGCACCAGCACCATCACCACCACAACCTCCACAACCATCATCCTTATCAACACCACTACCACCCTCCTCCTTCTTCTCCTCCCCCTCCTCCTCCGCTTCCGCATCTTCTTCTTCTACTTCTTCTTCTTCCTCCTCTTCCTCCCCTTCTTCTTCTTCTTCTTCTTCTTCTTCTTCCTCCTCCTCTTCCTCCCCTTCTTCTTCTTCTTCTTCTTCTTCCCCCTTCTTCCCCATCTTCTTCTTCCTCCCCTTCTTCTTCTTCTTCTTCTTCTTCTTCCTCCCCTTCTTCCCCATCTTCTTCTTCTTCCTCCTCCTATTCACCTCCTCCTCCTCTTCACCCATTCTTTCTCTTCCCCCTCCTTCCCCTCTTCCTCCCCTTCTTCTTCCTCCTCTCCTCCTCCTCATCAACACTATTGTTGTTGTTGTTCTTAGTGTTGTGGCTGCTGCTGGTGGCATTATTAAATTAGAATAACACTCACATGAATATATTTGCATGTGTGTAATGTATATATGCACACACTCACACACATACAAACATACACACACGCACTCACACACATACATATATGTATTCATTTATGTCCACACAATCGCGTATATATATATATATATATATATATATATATATATATATATATATATATATATGCGCGATGATGTGAACATGAACGTGACCAAGTAGAAGAAGACGAAGGAAGGTGGACGTCTTTTAAAATCATGTCACATAGAAACATCAAAGAATTTCGGATCTGCAAGAATGGCGTCACAGCATCTGAAGTAGAGAGAGAGAGAGAGAGAGAGAGAGAGAGAGAGAGAGAGAGAGAGGGAGAGAGAGGGAGAGAGAGAGAGAGAGAGAGGTAAAAGGAAATATAGGGAAAGAGAGAGAGATAGGTCATCTGAAGTAGAGAGAAAGAGGTAGAAGGAAAAACAGGGAGAGTGGGAAAGAGAAAGAGAGTGAAAGGATGAGAATGTCACTGACAATGTTGTTCTTAAGATGGATGGGGTGTTGCGTGTTTTATGCAGGCACGTGAATTGCTTGCGCATGCGTGAAAGATGCTTGATTTAAGTCTGTGTATGTGTGTGTGTATGTGATTGAGTATAAATTTGTGTATGCATGTTCGCATAACATCTTTAAGTGCGTGCGATATTTGCATTCATACATACATATATACATACATACATACATAATACATACATACATACATACATACACACATACATACATACAAACACACACATACATACATACATACAAACACACACACATACCTACACCACACACACACACGCACACACACATACATACATACGCACACACACGCACACACACACACAATAAATAATGTCAAAGAGTAATCAGAAATATTTGAAATTTCCATTACCATTGGTCTAGCGTGTAAAAATTTAGTCAATAGACTATATATTATTCATATAAATACAGTGTACATTTAAACACACAAGAGGTATCCACCATAGGATCCTTACACGCTAGAGAGGACAGTTAAGTTCCAAACCACTGGTAAGGATAAAATTTCGAAAAGAATGAAAAATAAATACATTTACCATCTAACTCCTGGACCAATAGTTTCAGACTTTTTTAGCAAATAAAATAATTTGCTAGGCGAAGTCTTCTTCAGCAGGTACACCTTAGATTAAATATATACACACGAGACAATCCAGTATAGGCCCCGTGATTATACATTCTAATTTTTCAAATCTACCGCACAAGAGCAGCTGTTTGTCGGCAGTAAATAAAATGCCGGCTTTTTCAATTCGAAAATTTTCCATTTTATTTGAATACTATATAGTCTATTGACTAAATTTTTACACGCTAGACCACTGATAATGGAAATTTCATATATTTCTGATTACCCTTTGACATTATTAATTATTGATAATTTTTCTGGAAAATTCCGTCGATGAGCGTTCCAGTTGATCCGATCAACGGAACAGTCTGCTCGTGAAAATAACAGAGTTCTCAGAGAGATCCAGCGTGACACAGAATGTGACAAGGCCGGTCCTTTGAAATACAGGTGCAACTCATTTTTGCCAGCTGGGTGAGCTGGAGCGACGTGAAATAAAATGTCTTGCTGAAGGACAGAACGTGCCGTCATGAATCGAAATCACGACCTTACGATCATGAACCGTAGCCACTGAGCCATGCACCTTCACAGGAGAAACTATGACGGACAGAAAGATACACACGCACGCAAACACGTGCACACACGCACACACAAACACATGCACGTAGCCACTGCCAATTCCTTCTTCCTTGACCTTAAACAATGCTAAGCCCTACAACACGCAAAGATTAACAGCCACAACCACACACACACACACGCACACACACACACGTGTTATCATTGCACACATACACACATACACACACACGCACACGCAGACCTTCGTGCACGCATATATACACACTTACACACACATACCTCCTCTTGCACTCTCCTGTCTTTGAAAGAACTTTTCTTCACCCATTTCCTTCCGGTCATTCAAAATGTTACCGCGTGTGTACCGTTGGCGATTTTTTCCCCTCTGTCTTCCCTTCTCTGGATCTTTCCTTATCCTATGTTTTCGACGAAGAGCTCCGCTCGAAACGTTAAACCCTCCTTCTTTCCTTCTTTCCTGAGCGTCCAATAATGCTATCTTTGTTCCACGTCCTCGCCTTGTGTTTTTTTGTGCTTTCATGTTTTGATTAACTTTTATATATATATATATATATATAGACGCTTAGTTTTCTCCTGCCAAATTCAACGACAGCCTGAGGTTATAGTGAAAAATCCGCAGGTAGCCGCGCAGTGGGACTGAACCCGAAAACCGTGGTTGAGAATGTGACGTCTTAGCCCCATACCACACAACATATTTATATTATATTTGTATAAATGCGAGTGTGTGTTGGTGTGTGCATTTCTGATTTGCGTGTGCGCGTGTGTATCACGAAGGACCTTATCTCCTTTATCCTACGTCTCTCTCATTCGCTCCTCCTTTCATACATATATCCACTCTCATTAAACTCATTTTCTCCATTTCCTACACACAGTTTTAAACATATTTATGACTAACACAATAGTTGTAAATCTTCTTGAATTAGTCGTACGCTGGAGACTTCATAAAATAATGCAAGGCCAGATTACATGGAAGCTTTTAAAAAATGCAAGCTATATTTTAAACATAAAACAAATTAGTAAACACCCAAAAATTATATGGAAAAATCACAGCTCAGTGCGTTTTATTAACTGTGTTTGGGGATAAGAGACTTACGCCATAAACACGTTCTCAGGACGCCAGATGATGTGTGGATTTTCTAAAGCCATAGCTTATGTATAGCGTATTTAAACCTTGTTTATGTATTTAAACCTTGTTTATTATTTGTTTTTCATTTTGTCGAGGCAGTGAAGGATCTGCTGCAGAGAATTTGATTTATCTAAGTTTAATTTCTTCTTCACTGGTCTTGAGTTTCCCTGGTATTCGTCAGGCGAATAATGTTTGTGTATGTATGTGTGTCTATTCATGTATATATATATTAATGTATGTACGTCTGTATGCAAATATATTTATGTATATATATATATGTGAATATTATATATATATATATAATATATATATTATTATATATATATAATATATGAATATATAGAGTTAATCAAATATATTCAATGAGAATACAATATACTGAATTAGCTCTTGATAGGGAAATGTCTAAAACATTGAAGGTATTTAGGACACTTATAAGAGTGATTATATATTATAAAAACTAGCTTAAGGCGACCCGCTCTACGCGCGGGTAATAGTGTGGTTGTTGCTTTCTGTTCTGTTGCTTCCTCTGTTTTTATCACAACATTCTCCCTCTTTGTTTCTCTCCCCTTTCTCTCTACTTTCTTCCCCTTTCTCTTACTTTCTTTCTTCCTTTCTCTCGGACTCTCCCTCGCTTTCTCTTACTCTCTATCTTTATCTCCTCTCTTTCCCATTTATAAAGAACAACAGATCTTGAGTAAGTTGAGAAAGAAAATATTTTGAAAGATCAATCATAAACATCAGGCAGTGACAACGGAAAGGTCTGCTTCAAAGCAGACAGCAAAACACTAACATTTAAAAGGGGCAGACGAACTTGCGAGCTGAATAAAAAAAAAAAATATTGGAAACCAAAGTTTGAAGGGATAGAATCTGAGGATAATAGAGTCCCCATGGCTGGTATTTCTTAACGACGGACAGCAACGTAGTGGAAGTTTAACGGCTGGCGTAAAATTTTGAACTTGATGCAAAAGAAAATTCCTAAACACCTGCTCGTTGTAATTTTAATTCCCTTCCAGCCCCATTTTAGACCCCTTTTCACATTTTGGTTAATATAACCCGATCATTCGGCTCTACTCTACGGGCCACATTTTATAAGATGAGGAATTTGTCCTAGAAGTCACGCTTTCATTTGAAGAAAAAAATAGTTGCCATGCAAACACGCGCCAGCACTTTAACATAGGTGTGCATATTTTCAGCTCAACCGACTACATAATGTACCATTATTATATATATATATATATATATATATATACGCATTAAATATATATATATGTACATATATACGCATTATATTATATATATATGTGTGTGTGTGTTGTACGCATTATATATACAAATGTATACAAATTATATATATATACATATATATATATACAGATATATACACTTTGTATATATACATTCTATATACATATTTATATATAGAACACACACACACGCATATAAATTAACCCAATAAATATCTGATTCATAATATTTGTTCTCATGATTGTGTGGTGATTGTGGCGGTGATAATTCTCTCTATGAATGCACACAGATGTAGAGAGAGAGAGGGGGGATGTGGGAGAAATAGTGACAGCGCTGGCGAAGGCGGCGGGGGGAAGACAGTAGACGCTGTCAAACGACGTTATAGAGAGAATGTAAAACCAGACAAACAAACTTTTCGCATTTCAGATTTATAGATATTGACAAGCAGATAAGAGAATGAGAGTAACGAAAAAAGACTTGTCAAAAGTGTGCGTTTTTGCCCTAGTAACCACAGCTTTTGAGATAGGGTTTTCTAACTTGCCCACTCACATCCTCACCCCATTTTTATGTCCCAATATAAATACCAAAACTAAGAGGACGGAACACTTTAAGAAAGAGATAAAAATACTTAGTTACTAAAACTATTTTAAACAATATGTCCATATTGTATAACGTTAAAATTTAGGGTTATCAGGATAATTTATCATTGAGGTGAGAGAATAAATTTACAATTAATTAGTTAAATTATAATCTAAGCTGTTTAATTTTAAGTTGTGAAGATACCCATATTGTTTTTTATAAGCTAAGTATGAATTTATAGGGGTACAAAAATATAGGTTTGTCTGAAGGCAATTATAAAGTATTAAAAAGATCAGGTAGGGTAGAAACACCCTAGAAAAGGATATAAAATAGCTCAATTACTAAAATCAGGATGAAGTATATATATACAACTTAGTAACTTCAATAGAGAAGATTTATAGAAAACATGTAATAATTCATGTATTTAAAACTAAAAATTGTTTATTTACTTAATTAGCTTGCATCCATAATGACTGCTCCCCAGTATTAACTAAAAGGAAATTAATGCTGTAGGGCATGCTACCTATGCACTGATTTTAAATAAGAGGTACATTATAGGTTTTAAAACACAAGAGCAATAAAGTGCTACTTTCTAAAATATTTAAAAGTACGGGTGGCACTATGTACACATGATACCTTAAGGCTCCATTTTCTTTATGCTTAAAAATTATATGTTTCCATAGAGCAAAGCTCACACCTATATCTGCTATTTCTATAAGGCTAGTTTTTCTTATTATTTCCCATTTGAGGTTTAACTCAATTCCACTTTCTTTTCAATCTCAAATCTTACTGTGATAATGACGTACAATTTACCTTGTGTTTTAAAGTTTAAAGGACAACACGTGATTACATATACTACGCTGTTTCAAATTAATCGAGGACGCGAAGTAAATATAATTATTAGTTGTAGTCATTATTGTGCATTTATATACTACATT